>NC_053426.1:72191716-72467428 GCF_007990345.1 Gossypium hirsutum | reverse complement strand
ATAGTCAAATCGCACACTTTAGCTGCTGTGTACAATTTAATCCCGCGCACTTAGCGCCAATCTCATGGTCATAAATGGTTATACCCGCACGTTAGTGCCGAGATCAACAACTCAGTACATCTTACCTTCTTTTCTTTTCATTCAACAATTTCATCACATACGTACATGCATATATATATGTATATTTATTCATTCCATCAGCATCAATACATAAACATTATGACCATTTGAAATAATACCACTACATGCTTAATGACTTACCTTGTGTTGGGTAAGACGGTTCCAACTCGACTACTCAGTGATCTTTTCTTTGCCTTTATCGGATCTAGTTCCCTTTTGCTCTTGAGCTTAAGTTCAACAAAATTTAAAAATAGTCATTAATCGACTATTCAAGTATTACTTTCAGAATAATATATATATTGATTTGACCTTCACACACATAGATATAGTAAGCTTTATAATAGTCAATAAATAACTCATTGGCAAATTTCATTAATGTTTACAACAAAATCACATATTCACTACGAGCTGTTCCTGAGCAGTAGTCGCTAAATTGTTTATAACTGGAGCTACAAAACTCCAAATCACTAGCCGTTAATTTTCCCTGATATAGACTTGTATATTCCATCCATAAAATTTCAGAATTTTTGGCTTGGCCAATCAATACCAGATTTTTTCTTAAAGTTTCCCCTGTTTCACTGTTTGACTATTCTGACCACTCTTCACTACGAATCAAATTTCTCATTTTACAGAATTCAAAATGTGTTGTATTTGATCTCATTTGAAACTAGACTCATTAAGGAGTCTAAGCATATAAATTTTATCTTATAATCATTTTTGTACAATTTATAATGATTTCCTAAAAACAGAACAGGGAATCTAGTAGTCATTTTGACTCAGCCCCACAATACTTCAAATATCTCAAGATCGGTAACTCTTTTGTTTTTATAGTTTCTTTTGTAAGAAAATAGACTCTTCAAGCTTTAATGGCATAATTCAGGTCAGCTTCTAATTCAACTCCTACAAATTATGGCGATTTTCCAAATCACCTTACTGCTGCTGTCCCCAAACAGATTATTACCAAATCAAATACTAAACATTAGCATTTCACCTTAATAGCTAGCTTACCAAGCCCTTAATTTAACATATTAATCTTTAACATATCTTTCACTTTTCATCAACAACTATCAAAAAAGCTCAAGCACTCATCAATGGCAAAACACAAAATCATCATCAATCCACAAAATTGAACCATGGGTTTTAGAACTCAAGTCAACTACTAAACATGCAGCATCTCAAGAACAACATCAAACATACCTTAGTCTAGCAAACCACCATAGCCGATTTTCTCAAGCTCTTCCCTTCCTTTCTTTCCTCTATTCGGCCAAAGGTGTTCAAGGATGAAACACATTTTTTTTTTTTTTCTTTCCTCAACTCACGGCAACAAGGGGGGTATGGATGAGACCATTTTTTTTCATCACCCTTCCTTTTCATTGTTTAATTACCATGCTCTTTATTTTATTTTTCTTAGCATACATCACTAGCATAACATGTTGGGACATGTTTCCACCCATAGCAGGCCAGCCACTATGCTTTAATTTGGCTAATTTGACATGCAAGGACAAACACTTTCCCACATAATATTAATGCACTTGAAACACTTGCCTACATATTTCTAAATTTCTCACATAAGTCCTACTAATAAATCCACAACACTGACAAATTAAATATGGAACTATCACACAAGCATTTACGCACATCATAAACACAGAATATAATCTTTAATTATTTATAAGACTCGGTTTTGTGGTCCCGAAACCACTTCCCGACTAGGGTCAATTTTGGGCTGTCACAGATGTAACTAGGCATCCGAGCTCGTTGAGTTGAGTCTGAGTTCACTTATGGGCGGGTTACATGGTAGCTTGGCTACATATGTGGCACTTATGTGCAAACTTTCCATGTATCCGAATTATATTCCGATGTGTTCAACGGGTAAAATTCTACTCAAATGGAGGAATACTCCGAGATGAAAGGGACGTATTGGTAAGTGTTGTGAATGAATACTTTGAACAAGTATGTACTTAACCCTCGGGTTGAAAACTCGATATAACAACAATATGGTAAGATGACAAATGAATGTGATATGATGCTCGGTATGATTATGCAAATGATTTTATGTTGCGTATATAGTTGTTATTGCTATTTGCATGTGAGCTTCTAAGCATTTGTTACTTCCTTTTCATTCCTTGTAGTGTGACACCAGCTCGGAAATCGGAACGGTCGAGCACACTCACATATCCGTATACCATATTGGCATAATGCTTGTATATTTTGAGTATGGCATGTATAGCATTATAATCATTTTGTATATATGGTCTTATGATATGGTTATTGAGTGGTATGGAAATGCTTGGTAATGATTAGCCATTGGAATGGCTAATCATGATCATATTTGGTGTTATGTATGCTAAATTGCTAGCTAATCCATGGAAACCATAGGTAAAATTTACCATAAAATAGATTCAGACAGCAACAGTGATGTGAGTTTGAAAAATCATTAAAAATAGTAGAGATATAATTAGATGATAAATAAAATATGGAATTGAAGAATTATGAGTCTATTTTCATATGAATGGAACAAAACAGGTATATGAGTTATATTTTATGAGATGTTTAAATTTTGTGAAACAGGTCCAGAGCGATTTCTGGATCCCCTGTTCTGACTTTGGAAATTTACCATAAATTGTTCAAAGATAATTATAAGTCAGGATTTATATGTACAGATTCCTTATTGAGTCTAGTTTTATTAGAAATAAACAGAATAGTCATTGAAACTTTGTACAAGGAGATATCTGATTCGTAATACATAGAGGTCAGAGCAGTTGAACCCTGAAACAGGGGAGACTTTAATTAATAAAATGTACTAATTTGCTAGACCAAAAATTCTAGAAAAAAATTAGTAAATAGATATATGAGTCTAGTTTTAGGGAAAATTTACAAAATTGGATTTCGAGTTTTGGAACTCGAGATATGAATTTTTAAGCAACTGTGACGCAGATTGCTAGCTTGACTGAAAATTTTAAAAATAAATTGTTTGAGCTATTTAAGTAATGAATTAAGTCTGTTAACACCTCGTGTTCGACTCCGGCGACGGTCTCGGGTACAGGGCGTTACAGATATCGTATCAATATGGAGACAAGGAAAATGTCATGGATTTGATCCAGTTCGGGAGGTAATATTAGTTGATAAACAACTGAACCATTTTAGTTTATAAACAACTGAACCAACTCTCTTAAGGATTTGGTATGGTCCTATGAATCTCGGACTTAACTTACCTTTTTAACCGAATCCTAACGCCTTTCACTATGGGACACTTTCAGGAAGCCTTGATCGTCGATACTATATTCAATGTCCTTCCTCTTTAAATCCACATACGAATTTTGTCTATCAAAAGCAGCTTTTAGCCTATCATGTATCAGTTTAATTTTCCCATCGGACTCTTGCACTAACTCGGGGCCCAAAACTTTCCTTTCACCTAGTTCGATCCAACACAAAGGTGTTTAACATTTATAACCATATAAGGCCTCATATAGTGCCATTTGGATACTTGATTGGAAGTTGATGTTGTAGGAAAATTTGACTAAGGGCAAATGTTCTTCCCAACTGCCTCGAAATTCGATGATGCAACCCTTACTATATCTTCCAATATTTGTGTTACCTGCTCAGATTGCCCGTCAGACTACGAATGGAAGGCAGTGCTAAAATCCAAATGAGTACCTAATGACTCTTGTAGCTTTTTCCAAAATCGATATGTAAATTGGGGATCTCGATCTGAAATGGGGAAGAGTTTGGTGTGACTTGAACATAGGATTCAAGGAAAGAAGAAAGAATGTTAACTATTAAGATGCTACCCACACTTGTTTATTTTCTACTCCATTTAATATTTATTTTAGATTGACTTTCATCCTAGTTTGCTAAAAATAAAAAGAAAAAAATGGGAGAGGAGCGGATATAACTTAGGATCTCTAGGGAATAAACTAAGCTCTTAACCATCAAGACTAAGGGTGAGTTTGGATGGGCAATGCGTTTAGTTGCAATAAGTATAAAAATAACGGTAGTGGTGAGATTAGATACTGTAGTGATACTGTAGTATGAGATAAAAAATAAGTTAAATGCACCGCACCACAACCCACCCGATTGCCCGTCCAAACCCACCCTAAATCATTTTTTAGTTAATTAATATATCTAACCTTATATATTTTGGGGTCCTACAGCTAACCTAGCTAATATATATTATATAAAGGATATTTTGGTAATTATTTTGGAGTAAGATAGGCTTTCCCAAAACTTGATTACCACATGACTCCTTTATAATTAGACTCGCCTCATCTCGAACCCGATTATAAAAAAAAAACTTTGGTCATATTAGAATGAATCAGGTCGTAATTTGTCGAGTTTGATTTTTTTATCATCCCTAACCAATTCACGTGACACTTTTGACTTCACTATTAGATGAAGTTGCCACACCATTAAAATGTTAAGTACTTGAATAATATATTAAAATGATTTCAAACATTTGCATTTGATAAACTATTGAAAAGTTTCATTTCATTGAAAGAAAATCAACATTTAATTTTTTATATGTTTGAAAACCATAACATATTTCATTTTTTTCAAAAAAAGTTTAATTTTTTTTTGAATAAATAGAATAAGTAAGAAAGTAGCTGTTTAGAACTTAGTATTGAAAGATTAAGTTGAATTTATTTAAAAAAAAACAATATCCAAAATAAATTGTCTCTTTACTTGTTGTTAAAAATTCAAATTATTATATTTAATTTTATCTAAAGCTATCTAAAATAATATAAAATATTATAGGTTTAACTCACAAATTGGTTCAAAAACTATACTCTTTTCTATTTTTGGTATTTAAATTTTTTTGTCACAAGTGGTACTTAAACTATTTTTCCCCAAGTTGGTACTTTCATTAGTCAAATTGTTAAATCTAATTTTAAAAAAGACTTAACCCATAAATTGGTATCTAACCTATGCATTTTTCCCACTTTGGTACCTAAACAATTTTTTATCAAAAGTGGTACTTCAACCATAATTCTATTACCGATTTTATACAAAATGTTCTATCCAATATAAAATTTACATCCAATAATAATTTTCTATATCATATAAAATTTTAAAAAATAATTCTTTTATTTTCTTTTTCTTTTACATTATTTCTCTCTTTTTCTTTATTTTCCTTTATTTTTCTTTATTTTTCTTTTATAATGCATCACAATACCAGTGATGCTCGAAATTTGTTCTCCTAAAGTTGAGATGTTAATGATTAATCATGTTTTCGAACTTCATTGCCTTCTTACTTGACCTGGCAATATAAAAAAAGTAATTTCATCAACTATAACTAGTGTTTTCAAAATTGGATCAAAACGACCGATTGAATTGAGAATTGGTTAGGTACCAGTCCAAAGATAGGGGTTGAACTGCAAACAGATATAGACTAATTGAACCAAGCTAAAAAAATTGAATTGGTTTCCTCTATTTTACATATTTTTAATTTTTATGAATTTTTAATAATTTATTTGATCGAATTGGAAGAATTGGTCAAACCAAGTATTGGTGGCTTGGTCGGTTCTACCATCTGTCCTATTCTAAAGAAAAAAAAAAGAATAACATATATACAAGAGAAATAATATTTTTTTGTCTTTTGTTGTCACATGTTAATTTTTAATTAGTTATTTTTTTAAATAGACTTAAACTATAAGAGATACTAGCTTTGAACAAAAGTAGTTTAGATACCACTTGTAACAAAAAAATATTTAGGTATCAAAATGAGAAAAAAATACATAATTTAGGTACTGATTCATGGGTTAAGTTTTTTTTTTTAAATAAACTTAACAATTTGCCCAATGAACATACCAACTTGGAAAAAAATAGTTTAGGTGCCACATTTGACGAGGAAAAAATTAGGAATCAAGATAGGAAAAAAAGGTATAATTTAAATAGCAATTTGTGAGTTAAGCTAATATTATATTAATAAGGGTGCATTTATTTGGAAGTAAAATATTTTCAGGAAAAACTTTTCAAGCTTTTCGTTTGTTTGGCTGAAAATATTTTCCTACTGTACAATCTTTTACAAACACATTAAATGAGATGAGTATCATTAAATGAGATGAGTAGTTTAGGGAAATGTCTTACAGATTTTTAATCGGTAAGACATTTTTCAGAATATCTTCCTCCCCTCCACCATATTCTTTCTCCTTATTCCGTTTTCATCTTCCTTCTTCTTCTTCATCCAATTCCCTTCTTCATCTGTTCTGTAAGTTTTTTATGCTTTTTATTTTCTGTATTTCAGGCGATGTGTTGATTGCAAAAATGTAGGGAAGTCTTTCGGCTCTGTTTCATGCTCGATTTGCCTCGAAACGGTTACTGATAATGGGGATCAGTCGTGTGCTAAGCTTCAATGTGGGCATCAATTTCATTTGATGCATTGGCCTGAGAGCTCTGGTTTTGGTGATGCAACTGATCCGCCTTTGAAGTCTGGGAGTGAGCATAGGCAGTTTCTGAATCGCCTCAAGAAGGTATGGAAGGCCATGGAAGGCCTAGTCGATTCTGGTTTAGTTCAAGCTATCGGTGTTAGCAATTTCGGTGTTCATCAGATCAAAGAATTGATTAAATTCGCAAAAATCGTACTTGCTGTTAATCAGGTATGATAGATTTTCACGCATTTTTTAACTTTACATTTGTTACAGTCTTCGATCTTTTTGTAGATTTGTTGAGAACTTTACCGTGAAATTAAAGGAATGCTTACATATTTGTCCATATGTTGATTGATGTGTAGTCATTGGAATAATTGTTGGTGACTCAAATGTGAAATTTGCTAGCATAAATCTATGAACTTTTGCTTGCATTCATTTAATTTGAGATGATTTCTAAGTTCTCTTTTTGATCCAAATATATTTGCCTAGCTAAGAACACGGAGTTGGTGAGCTCCAGTCCTTTCTACAATGTTCGAATGCGAGTCCGCAACATTTGAGGCAAACTTTACTAGTTGATGGACTTAGAATATTTGTTTATGTTGTAGTTGATGCACATCGTTTTGTTTGTCACTTCGATTTCGTAAGACTTTTCCAGATATTGACCTTTATTGTTCTCGTTGATCTCTTTCTGTTTTTTGAATCCCATATCTGGCGAAATTCATTGAGTTTTACAACTAATTCATATTTTTTTTATAGGTGGAGTTGCATCCTTTTTGGAGGCAAGATGAGCTGGTGAAGTTCTGCCAAATGAAGTGTATCCATGTATCGGCGCATACGCTTTTGGAAGTACCTACTTCAAGTCCTGGAGTGTCCGATAGTAGATCGGGTGGGGAATATGAACTCGGAACTCCTCGGATTTCATTTTGGAGGTCTAGATCAGTACATGGACCGATGCTGAAATTATCAATTGTTGGAGAGATAGCAGATAGGCACAAAAAGACAACTGAGCAGGTATACCTTTTATTAACAATATCATCTCTAGTTTTACTTTATTTATCATTCTACCTTCCGTTTTCTGTGTTTCTTCGGACCTAAAGTAGGCTAATGAACAACTTCAAATTTGTTGACAGTATGTTGACCTCATCATTGATGTAAAATATCAACCTATTGATCCTGGTAACTGACAAATTATTTTATCCCTTTGTTTTCGGATTTATGGGATCATTTCTGAATGTCAAAATGATATAAGGTGGAAGGTACAATAATAAACACAATTGAACTATTTTATATTATTACCGGTGTCTGAAATGCGCAAGTATATAATGAATGCTTATGGATACAAAATTTAGATGCGTCCTGCTTAGGGTCTACTTGAACATAGAGCTATTCGCTGACCTGACACAAGAGCTCGGTTAGAGCTTGTGTTTATCATCTATCAAAACTAAATCTATACTTTTAGCAGAAACAAAACTGAGAAGAGTTGGGAATATCAGTATCTTTTGTGGGAGAAAACAAAAATCCATATTATAGGATTCACTTATATGCATCAATGTGTCAGACTTTATGAAACAATTTAAGACTAGTTGCCATTTCACAACAAAAGTAAAGAGGGAGGGGCTTCCTTACCCAACTCTTCCCCGTATGCTTATGGTTAAATTTGTTGAATCTCTAGGTCAGTCTTGTATGCCCAACTACTTTCTAGTAGCCGAATTTAGATCTTTCAGATGCTATAACCTTGCATTCAGCAAAGTGGACAAAAGACTCACAGAACTAACACAAATCTTGAACATTGGAGAAAAAGAGTTGCATTCAACTCCGTCCCAACAAAATAACACCATATAATAAGGGAAGCCTACAACTGATTAAAGTTATCTGTGCAAGGAACAGTCTTATGCTTTTATGAGTATATATGTTTGTATTATCATGATTGGGCTGTAATAGATGTGTTTGGAAATGCGATGAGATATGCAACAGGATTGGCCCAAGGATTTTTTTCTTTTAACATCAGCATGATGGTTGGCATGGGATATCTTATGTATTTAAAACTTCATATATATAGTGCATGGTTTTCTTATCAAACTTACAACTACAAGAATCCAAATTTGTGGGTTATTTAGCATGTCTGTCATTTTCGGAGCATTTAGGATCTGTTGGTGCTGTAACTGAAACTAACAGATTCAGTGCAGACTTGTTGAGCAAGTCTCGAGACTTGTTGAGCAAACAAAAGAATTCGAGCAAGAGAAAGGAAGAAAAGCTAAGAAAAATGAAGGGAGAAATTGATGAACAAACTAAAACTTCATTCATAGGTTGAACAATGGCATAATGCCAATACATAAACCAAGCAATTTGCTTGTCAAAATCTGTATAATGATACCTAATCATCACCTACTACCACTAATACATTGAAACTTGAAAAACTAAGCTTGCACACTTAAACAAAGCTGACTTAACAGCTCAATTGTCATCAAAATTACATCAATCATAAACCTAACATAGTTCTAAATGAACTAAAGTGCATTACATTAACTTAAGATTACAAGATGAACAAAATAGGAATAGTTCAGCTCGTTCCAGCAGCTCCTGCATGACTTGGTCTTCATGGCCTGCATGCTGTCGAGTTTGCTGCATGCTGAACCAACTTCATCAGGATCACGATCATTTATGGTAGAGCAAATGTTGATCATAACAGCCATTTTTATTAGAACTATGTTACTTGGACTCTAAGTCCGATGTGGGTATGTTAATTTTTCTCAGTTTTTCCATGTATTTGAAAGATTTTTGGAAGGTTGTATCTCCGTATCCATGTCTGAATATGTTCTTGACATGTCCGTCTGCTTTGCTTGTTTGCAGGTAATTTTATGGTGGGGGTTTCAAAGAGGAACCAGTGTTCTACCATGTAGCCTAAAACCCGACAGGATAAAGCAAAACATTGACATATTTAACTGGTCTCTGTCAGATGATGAGTGGAAGCGCTTGAATCGGATTGAACCACAGGTATGTTTATATGGCGATGGTCCTTTGAACAATCTCTCCGATCGAGGCTTCATGTTTGGTAGTGGTCCTCTTCAAGCTGTTCGAGCAATAGAAGATGACGCTGTATTCAATGCCTAATATGTTGTGAGCATGTTGTTTTAAGGATAATGTCCCGGTTTTACATTCAATCATGTCATTACTCGGTTATAATATTTGCTGTTGCGTCGCCATCATTAGCATAACTTTGATTTTGTTGACGATGGATAGAAAGTCAAAGAGAAGAACATTGTAATTGATCTGTAGTTGCAGGTTTTACTTTTTATATGAACAAATGGTGTTTCATATATATGTGTGCAAACATGTTTTGTTTGTAAAACATCATTTGTGCTCTTCTTCTTAGCTTCATGAATGCACAAATCAGTTAAAACTCAGAGCCATTTGTTTGCTTGAAATAGCCATTTTCATTGGTGGAGAAAATTCCATTGTAGTGCTATAATCTTTCTTTGCATTTGTTGTTTCCTCTGCAAGGTGTAAGCTTATTGATGTTCTGGGCATTGTTTAGGTAAGTTTTCAGGCACTAGCGTAACATGGGTATGCATGCCCCCATTTAAGTGCATTTGTCGTGTATCTTTTCTGTTCTCTTGTAAAATGTTGTTTATGTGATCAAACATTCGAGTTCATGCATAAGTTATTGGCTCTATATAGTCAAACAAATGGTTTTCTTTCTGATTTTCTGTTCCTCTTTATAAAGTTACATTTGTTGGAGTTTTTGAGCACTTTATCCGGATGAAGTATGAAGCTCTATCTAAATCTAGAGTAACAATGCAACAAATCCGGATAAAGAATGAACAATGCAATAATTGAGTATGATTATATATTTAATTTGATTTATTTATTTATAAATAAATCATTTATATATATGTAAAAATAATTTAAAATATAAATTTATTAATATATATAAATTTATTAATATAATGTAAAAATAGTTTTTTCGAAAATTATTTTTAGGAAATTTGTCAAACAACAGAAAATATTTTACACAGATTCATCCAAACACTAGAAAAGTAAATTATTTCCAGAAAAGTAAATCATTTTCCAGAAATCATTTTTCGAAAAATATTTTACTGGCAAACAAACGGAGCTTAAGATTAAAAATATAAAATAAGTAATTTCAAACATAAAAATTTATTATTATTAGAAAACATAATTATATTCGATAATTAAATTTTATTAACATGATTTTATAATGTAAATTCTCCACTCATAAAATTCAATACTTAATGTTTCGGTTTATCAAATAACATCTAAATTAGAAAAAAAAACTTTAAGTATCAAGTTGGGAGAATGCATGAAGTTTAGGGGCCAAATGGGAATTTAAACCATTTATAAAAGGGCTTGGGCTTTAAATATTCAACAACGAGCCAACTACCAGCCTACCGTGTTATAAACCCTAATGCGCCACCATCCTTCCTTTTTTGGAAAAAATTCTGTTTGCCCTCATTCTTAAACACTCTTATCTTTGAAATCCTCCATAATAAAATTTTTCCTCTGATTCGCAGCGCAGATTTAAAGAAAAAGAGACGGAAGGGGATTTTCAGGTTAGCTTCACGCCTTTCTTTTCTTCTATTAATTTCTCTCTTTTTATGCCCCTTTGATCGGTGGCGATGTTTTTGTTACGAATTTTCGGTTTCTGGATTTGCAATCTGTAATTTATTAGTTCTTTTAGAAGAAAATCCTCGTAAGAAATTTGACCTAAAGGACGTAACAAGTTTAAGTTTCATTATACCGTTTATTTTTGTGCCCTAACATTTTCATAGATTTTCAACCAGTTTTTGGAATAGACTGATTTATTTTGTTTAAAATTTGTTAATTGCAGGTTCATGGTGGTTGATTTTAATTTTCGTCTATAAGTTAGGGTTTTTTTTGTTAGTCTAGTGAAAATGCCAGGGGTAATGCCAATATTGCCCCTTCCGGCACCCCCTTCTGATGGGGATTTAGGCCCATTACCTCCATCTCAGGTGCCAGAGGCTCAAAATGAGGAGATTCAAACGAATGAAGAACAGAACAAAGCTAACTCAGTTGCAACTCATACTAGAACTATTGGAATCATTCATCCTCCTCCTGATATTAGAAATATTGTTGATAAAACTGCTCAGTTTGTTGCCAAAAATGGACCCGAATTCGAGAAAAGAATCATTGCTAATAACGCTAACAATGTCAAGTTCAATTTCTTGACTAGTTCAGATCCATACCATGCTTATTATCAACATAGGTTGTCTGAGTTTCGTGCTCAGAATCAGAACCAGCCCAACTCCCAGCAGCAGCAGCCGCAATTGCAGTCTGCTGATTCAGCTCCAGCTGAGACTGCTACAGCTGCAGCTGCAGATGGGAATGATGCAGTAGTGGCAGTAGCTAAGCCTGATCCCGCTTCGCTGTTTAGACTGCCTGTGCGGAAGAATCTTGAACCACCGGAAGCAGCCCAATATACTGTTAGACTTCCTGAAGGGATTACAGGGGAAGAGTTGGATATTATTAAGCTGACTGCACAGTTTGTTGCACGAAATGGGAAATCATTCTTGACTGGGTTGACCAGTAGGGAGATTAATAATCCCCAGTTCAATTTTTTAAGGCCTACTCACAGTATGTTTACCTTTTTCACTGAACTTGCTGATGCATATTCCAAAGTGTTGATGCCTCCAAAGGGCTTGACAGAAAAGTTGAGGAAGAGTGTTGTTGATATGACAACTGTGCTTGAGAGGTGCTTGCACCGGCTGGAATGGGAACGCTCGCAGGAGCAGGCAAGGCAGAAAGCTGAGGATGAAATTGAGCAGGAGAGAATGCAAATGGCAATGATTGATTGGCATGATTTTGTTGTGGTTGAGACTATAGACTTTGCTGATGACGAGGACGAGGACTTACCTCCCCCAATGACCATTGAGGAGGTAATAAGGAGGAGCAAGATCACTGCTATGGAAGAAGATGAGATTGTTGAGCCTGGAAAGGAGGTGGAAATGGAAATGGATGAAGAAGAGGTACAGCTTGTTGAGGAAGGCATGAGAGCTGCTAGCATTGGAGAGAATGATGGTGAGAAGAAGGATATAAGGGTAAATGAGGACCCTGAACCACCAATGAGAATTGTGAAGAACTGGAAGAGGCCTGAGGAGAGAATCACTGCTGAAAGAGATCCTACCAAGTTTGTTGTCTCACCAATAACTGGTGAGCTAATTCCCATTAATGAGATGTCTGAACACATGAGAATTTCCTTAATTGATCCCAAGTACAAGGAGCAGAAAGAAAGGATGTTTGCGAAGATTAGGGAGACAACTCTTGCTCAGGATGATGAGATATCTAGAAACATTGTGGGACTTGCACGCACACGTCCTGATATCTTTGGTACCACTGAGGAAGAAGTATCTAATGCTGTCAAGGCTGAAATTGAGAAAAAGAAAGATGAGCAACCAAAACAGGTTATATGGGATGGTCACACTGGAAGCATTGGACGAACCGCAAACCAGGCTATGTCTCAAACCATCATGGGAGAAGATCAAAATGATGCTGCTAACAGCATTTCACAGAACCTTCCTGGTCCTGCTGCTCCTCCTCCTCGACCTGGTGTCCCATCTGTTCGTCCCCTCCCCCCACCTCCTGGACTAGCTTTAAACCTCCCTCGTGTTCCTCCAAATGCTCCCCAATATTCTGCCGCATCTAGTGGGGGGCTTCCTATGTCGTTACCTCAACCTCGTCCAATTGGTGTTCCAGTAATGCAGTCAATGCGTCAGGCACCACCTCCTATGCAGATGGCACCTGGCCAACAATCCATGATGATGAATCGACCACCACAAATGTCTCCAACAATGTCCATGAACCCAGTTAATATGCCTGTGCCCCCTCCACCTGGTTCTCAATTTACTGCTGTCTCAGTTCCTCGACCCTTTGCCTCACTTCCTGTCCCACCACCTTCTATGCCTATGATGCAGCCACCTCCACCTTTGCCTCAAGGAATTCCTCCACCACCACCACCTGAAGAAGCTCCTCCACCACTTCCTGATGAGCCAGAGCCAAAAAGACAGAAACTTGATGATGCCAAGCTTGTTCCAGAAGATCAGTTTCTTGCTCAACATCCGGTATGGGGAGCTGTTGCTTTTTCCCAAGTTTTGTTTCTTTGTGTTTCTTTTAACATATTTGTCGCATGGTATCTTTAATTTATTATCCTCTGATTGTTATTGGTGGTTCTATCTTTTAGGGTCCTGCTTGCATTACTGTGTCTGTTCCCAACCTTGATGAAGGGAATCTCAAAGGACAACTTCTTGAGATCACTGTGCAGGCCTTATCTGAAACAGTTGGCAGTTTGAAGGAGAAAATTGCAGGGGAAATTCAGCTTCCTGCAAATAAGCAGAAATTGAGTGGAAAAGCTGGGTTTCTGAAGGACAATATGACCCTTGCATATTACAATGTTGGAGCAGGAGAAACGCTTGCTCTTTCATTGAGGGAACGTGGTGGGAGGAAGAGGTGATGAGTTTTTTGAACGAGGCTATCCAAGCTTCCAGTGGGAACTTAAAAATTATCGTGGGATTCTTATCTCAATCCTCTTTGTTGTTATATTTTGGAGATTAAAGTGGCTTGGTCTTGTACTACTAGGATTACTATCATAATATTACTGCTATAGTTAAAACATGTCTTGTTCTTTTAATCTGATGGCAAGTCTGATATCTACTACAGATCTGGCATTTTGGCGAGCCTCTCAGGGGCAATGGAAGTATAGGCATCCTTTAGCTTAGGGAGACAAGTTACCCTGTTATGTCAACAACCAATTATTGCTTCCCTATGAATCTGCACTTGGTTTACCACTAATATAACTATCTACATATTTTGCCCATGTTAGTGATCATGAAAGTGTCTTGTTAAGTTATATATCGTGGCAAATAGTGTGATATTTGGGTCTTGGCCCAGGAAAAAGTTTGAATAGATTATGCTGAGCAGCACATCTCCCAGTTGTGTGACTATGTCACACCACTCACCAAAGGCTTTTCTGAGCAAATTTCTCTGATGTTTACTCTTATTGGATTTGGTCAACGATGATTGATGCAATGATATCTTTTGATTCTGTAGACATTTTCACTTCAGAAAAGCCATTTGTTTGGAGTCATGGTCAAGGATGTTGTTATGTGAAACCTGAGAAGCTATCACAGGTGGTGTTTCAGGACCGCAGGTGCTGGTGGCGGTGGCTTGTCATTTGACATTTCCAATGGCGTAGAAGCAATTGTGTTTCCTTGTATTTTTACGGATTCTTTTTAAAGCTGCTATTTCTTTGTTTTTGTTTTAATTGCAGCATTGGTTGGGTGGCTAGTCTCTAGATAGAGTTCATGGTAGACATTGGTGCTATATATTGACATCTTTTTCTTGAGAATGTCTTTGTATTCTTTAGCTGCACTATAAGCAAACAAACTAATTAGCTTTCATAAATTTGAATAAACAAATTGTCAAATATCTGTGACCTGTGCTTGGGCTTTGATAATTACCTCTTTTGTTAGTTGCACATTATAACATTTCTCTCACGCTACACGCCAATTACAGCAATGTTGAATTTTCAGTTATTGTATTTTGCTCAAATTTGAGATTTAATCTTTATATTTTAAATTTTGACATTTTGGATGCTTTATTTAATGTATTTCTATGAACTGTAAACATCGTTAAATTTTCTATTAAACTCATAAATGATTACAATTTTTTTTTACATTGTTACCAAGTGAGTTTTTTTTTTAATTTCAAAATATCACACTAAAATATTTAATAGAAGAATTTTAATAGTGTTAATAATTGGACTTGAATTTTTAAATACGAAAAATAGAAAAACTTAACTTCCTAAAAATAAAAGTACAATGCTTAAATCAATGACAAGTACTTTGGAAATATTTTAACCTTTAAAATATTTACTTTATAGTTTAGCCTAAAAAATAATTAATCGAATGCAAAACTAAGTGGAAAGATTCTAGATGAAATAAATGTAAAATTTTAAAAAAATGATAAATTTCAAAATTACACTAGTTCTGATCAAATTTGTATTGTGCTTGTGCTTCAATTTATTGGTTATAATTGCATATATAATTTTTTTTTACTTAATTTTTACAAATAATTAGTATGATTAACACTGCGGTATAATTTTATGTTTATTTATTGTATACAAAATAATTATATTTATTTAATGTGAAAAAGAATTAAATAATTATATTTACTTGATATAAAAAGAATTGAATTTATTTTTTCTTTTAATTATGGAAAATTAAATGTAAGTTGAAATTTTATGGTTTTTAAAGTTATAAATACAATTATAAATACAAATTTGAATAATTAAAATTAGAATCAAGGATTATAAATAACAAAAGTCTGATAATGAAAATTTATTTAAAAAAGTTTCAAATTTTCAAACAAAAAAAGTATCTAAATTTTTTTTCCTAATTTTCAATAAAAATTCCAAAATTTGTTAAAATAATAAAACTCTTAAAATTTTAATTAAAACAAAAGAAAGTAAAAGAAAAATAGATAAAATTTTAAAAATATAAATGTTTTCAAATTTATAATAAAACTTTTTAAATTTTTTTCTAAAAATTTTAATTTTTTAAAAAAATTGAAAAATAAATAAAAATATATATTAAAAATCCAAAGAATGTAAAAAAAAAAAGAAGTGACAAGAATTATGAAAAAGAGTTGTTCAAAATTTAAAAATTGAAGGGAAAGAAAGTAATTTTTGATAATTTTTAATGTATTAGGGAAAGAAAGTAATTTTTGATAATTTTTAATGTATTTTGTAACACCTTACACTCGACTCAATCGATAAATTTGGATACACAATGTCATATCCGTTGTAAGAGTAACTGAAACAGAACAAAGGCTTAACACCTAAACTAAAATAAACAAGTGTGGCATATGAATATTGATCAAATGATATGTTATAAGCATGAATAAGACCTCAATAACTTTAATATCTTAGGGTTATTACTCTTTTATTCTAGTAGGATTTTAAGAATTTTATTTTATTTATGTTTTTAATAAATTATAAATTATTAGTGCTAAATTGGACTCATTTTCGAGTGTTTTTTTTTTATCTAATATAAGTTTGACATAGCATGGAGAAAGGATAACTTGATATATGCCATTATGAAAATTTTTGTTGGAACATTTTCAATAATATTTGTAGTTTTCCAATAACTATAAATGAAATGGTGTAATTATTCAAAAGTTATATCTTTTTGGTTATTGACAAAGAATTATAACTATCCAAACAATATTATTTGAATAGTTATGTTTAATCAAGAGATATTAGATGACTCCTTATGTCTCTTCTTTTAAACATATTATAATTCAGAAAAGACACCTATTGAAAGATGTCTCTATGAAGAGACATGAAAATTTTTATAAATAGGAATGAGATTTCATTTGAAAATCATACCAACAAGTTCTAATTTTTTTTTATCTTTCCTCCATCTAATATTACTAGATTGTTCTATAAAGAGTTACTGTAGAAATTCTTTATAGAAATTGATTTTCTTGTTGTAGATTGCTCAATGCTTAGTGGAGTATTTTCTTCAGTGCAAAACACAAATAATCATCGGGCTTCATTGTATCCTCGAGGTTCATTTGCTTGAAACTCATTTGCACACTGAGTATATTTGGGGGTAAATTGAACCTTAAAGATAGTGGCTTGATACCCCCGCCTTAGAGCCTTGTCCTATTTCCTCGTTTTCTGTTCAAGTTAATGTTCGTGTTTCGTTCGTGTGTTTGAGATTTTCCTCACCAAAAATTTTGTACTAACAGTTTTCAGTTCCAACAAAAGATTTTTTTGCCTCCAATGAGTGCTAGCAAAAAACTTTCCGCTCCACTCCACCAAGCGTTGATAGACACTTTCTACTCCAATAGAAAGTTTGTTCAATGGGGCGACGCGAGTGCCTAAACCTATTCACTATGGATCCCAACCAATATACAATTTTTAACATAAAAACAAATTAAAAACACAAAAGATCAAGGAATCTAATTCACTATATCAAAATATAGATAGACAAGTAATTGGTAATATTAAAGCACATATAAGTCCACTCAAACCAAAAATCAAATTTTGTTTATGAAATTGCTATAAGTTAAAAAATATGTAACTAACATCTATGTCAAATGATCACAACATCTAATTATTCAAACCCATATATAAAGCATGTAAGAAAAATCCTTATGACTTAGGTACATGTTGTTTATTCCACTAAATCTAAAGAGGCATAATGGATTTAACAATAAAACTGAGTACTAAAGTTTTTGGTTGCTGGAAACTAATGAATCAACTTCCAAAGGTACATCTAAGCTTGTGCATGGTAACAAACAAAACCGTACACTAAGTAATGAAACTCAGTGATGTTAAAAAATTGATAATTCACAATATCAGAATATCAAGTAAATAAGCTAATCAACATGTAACGGTTCCGATTGATGGATCTTGTCATAGCCCAATTTTAGTGAAATCGGAACAGTGGTTTTGGGACCACATATCTGATCCGAAAATAAAATTTATTTTTATTTTATTACGTGGTCGGTAATATGTTAGAAATGTCATGTGAAAATTATGATAATAAAATTTTATCGATTAAGTACTTAATTACGAGATGGACTAAATTGCATAAAATGAAAAAGTTGAATTTTAGTAGCTAAAAGGATTAAATAGCTATGGAATTTAAAAATTGAGGTCCTTATATGGTAATTAGACCATTAAAAAAGTATGTAGATATTTTAGTGACTCATCCATGGAAATTTAGAAAAAGGGCAAGGACTAAATTGGAAATTGAAATAATTTAATTAATTAAAAGATGATGAAAGAATTATCATCTTGTTTTATATCATCATCTTCCCCAAAATTATACGAAAACCCTAGGAGAGAGAGAAGAAACTTTCATGGCTTAATTGGTAAGTTTTCTTGTCCCGTTTTTAGTAATTTTGATATTTTTGAAACTGGGATAGCTTAATCTATCTATTTGGAGGATCAATTTGAAAAGTTATCAAGGTATGGAAATTAGGTCATGGATGAATATGCTGAAAATTTAAAATTTATGGTGGAAAATAAAAGGTTGTTGATAGATAAACAACTTTTACAAAGTGATTTTTGATGAAAATATGATTTAGGGACTAAAATGTAAAGTTGTGAAAATTGATGAAAAATTATAAAATTTATAAAAAATATGTGCTGTAAATTTTATGTTGAAATTTTGGTTAGGCTTGGAATAGGGAGTAAATTGAATAAATTTCATTTTCCGAGCCTAGGGAGGAAATTGGAATTTATGGAAAAGTTGGGGGCAAAATGGTAATTTTGCCTAGGATGTAAAAAGAGTCCAAATGAATATGAAATGTGTGAAATTGACGATTAAATTTATTTATATAGATCTGGACAACACAAATTTGAGGTTAGATCGACAAAAAGGAAAGGCTTCGGATTAGTAGATTATTTACGCGAACAAGTGTCAAGGTAAGTTCGTGTAACATAATCGAGCATGTAAATATGTTAACTTGAATGTTATGATTGTATGCAATATGATTTATATTTATGTGATTTACATTTATGTGAATATTATAAATGTGTGAAATGATTACATGTTTGGAAATGTTAGAAAAAGGGTAAAATCTCGTTTGAATATTGAATTTCGATGGATAAATGTGATTGACTTATAAAATGAGGTACTGCATTTGTTGCTGACGGGATTTAGCTCGGACGAGTAATCCAATTGATCTCATTATAGAAATGATTTAGCCCGGACGGGTAATCCTGATATAATCCCTCTTGAGCATATGTTACAATTAGGATTTAGCCTAGACTGGTAATCCTAATTGAGCTCTTCTGAGCATACGTTACATAAAGGATTTAGCCTGGACTGGTAATCCTGTAATACGATATGTGGCTCGAGAATGTGTTCTTTGATTAAATGCCTTAATGGGTACTCTTGGATAAGAATTGACAAGTTATTGAATTGTACACCTTGAGTTACTACTTGAGTATCCATCGGAATGTCAATGATTCAATGGACACAACAATTGGCATGATAAGAGAATTATGGAATGAAATGAATAATGTCTTGAAGGAAAATTGTATGATGAGGTCATCCATGTTTACTTGATGTATATGAAAATTTTGTGACTAACATGTTTGATTGAATGCATGTGTTTAGGCAATTTTGCCAAGTTGATGGAAAACATGATATTGTATGCTTAGATTTAATAAACGGGATTGGTAAGTTTAGTTTCCGTTATATGAACTTACTAAGCATGTAATGCTTACTAGATCTTATTTTCCCTGTTTTATAGTGCTCGGAAGCTCACAAAGGTTGGAGATCATTGGAGCATCGTCACACTATCCACTAGCTTATTTTGGGTATATATAGTAAAATCATTTTGGTATAATGGCATGTATAGACTAACTTGGCCAGAGATGGCTTAAATATGTGGTTTGTAATCTAGCTATTGGAATGATTAGTAATGGTTTTTTTGATATATATATTTGTAATGTCATACTATGGTAGCTACATGCATGTTAAGTAGTTGATAAAATTATGTCTAACATATGGAATATACCAAGCTAAGATTATAAACATGTATCTATGTAATGATATGCCATGTTGAATGATAGAGTTTGCTTAATTTGAATGCTTGAAAAGGTTGGTATTTGGATGTGAGTTTAAGTGCAAGTTATTGGTGTGATTTTGGGTGAGAAATGAAGCTTGAAATGGCTTCATTTTGTCCACATGGGTAGACACATGGGCGTGTTTCTAGACGTGTGTAACACACGGCCTGGTACATAGGTGTGTGGTTAGGCCGTGTGTCCTCTGCACCTTAAATTTGAGAAATAGAATGCTCAGAATTGAGCACACGGGCAGAGACATGAGCGTGTGTCTTAGCCGTGTGTGCTACACGGCCTAGGACACGGGCGTATGTCTTGGCCGTGTGAAACTTGCACCTAATTTCGAAGAATTTATTTAACCACATGGCCTAGCACACAGGTGTGTGGTCGACTGTATGGTACAAGTCAAAGAGTTACACGGGGTCGAACACGGCATGCTGCATAGGCGTGTTGTAGGGTCACACGAGCGTGTCCCTTGGACCACATAGGCGTGTGAGCCCTGAAACTTAGAAAATTTTTGAAAATCTATGAAAAATTTTTAGAGTTTCCGATTAAGTTTCGACTCGATTCCAATGCTCATATTGGGCTTCGAGGGTCCATTTGAGGGGCGCAACGAATAATTTCAAAAAGTGAATAGTAATTGTTGTAAATTATCTATAAATGTTCTGAAAGTTCTGGCAATGCTCTGGAACTCTGTTCCGGCGATGGATACGGGTTAGGGGTTTATAGATCTTGTCACCAGACGATTCATAGGCAATTTGTCTGTCTTCTTTCCTTACCTTTTACCCTTTCCATGCGAATGACCTATGTTAAAAAAATGGAACTCGTCAAAGGGAATTCCAGACCATAAGACTCGTTAAAGAGAATATCAAATCTTGTAAAAATTGGTTTAATTTGACTTAATTTTTTAGTGCTACCAACAGGCCTTTGAAATAGAGGTTATATAGGCTTACTTATTTGAATAAATGACATTAAGCTATGGAAACGAAAATAAATATTTTATATTAAGAAAGATTTTTAATATCTCTCTAAAATACTCATAAATAAAATCTCCTAAGAAAATAATAAACTAATATAATAATTGATTGACATGTAACACTACTCTCCTTCTGGAAAAAGAGCTTGTCTGCAAGCTTGAGATTGAAACTCCTCTGAATCTTAGCAAAATCCTCGAGATCTTTTATCTCCAACCAAAACAAGTTTTTTTGCATTGTTGTTTGAATGAGTATGGTTCATCACAATTGTAACAAAAACCTTGTCTAATCACTCTGTGATGGTCGCTAAACTAACTAAAAATTTCAACTAAGGCAAGCGCACCTATCGAACAGTAGTATAGTTATGGTGAGATCTAAAATATCGTATCCACAAGGACTAAAAGTACTAGTAATTAGTATCTTTTTATTATCTAGCCTAAGAATTAAAGGGGTGTTTTTAAACTAAAATTAACTATTTAATTAACTAAGAACACGATAGAAATAAAAGTTGGAAAGTACTTTTGGAAGACCGATGGAGAAGACAATACCCAAGGAAGAATCCACCTAGACTTCACTTACTACTTCTGAACTAGACGATTTATTCACTTGACTTAATCCGTAGAAATCCCTACTTTATGTTAATATCTCTCTCGAGACTAAAAATAACTGACTCTAGGTTGATTAATTGAAATCTCTTTCTAATTAAAACTCCTATTGTCGCATTAACTCGATCTATGGATTCCCTTATTAGATTTGACTCTAATCCGGCAGATTTATGTCGTCCTATCTCTAGGATTACAATCAAATTTGCTTAATTATGAAAGATCTACTCTTAAACAGGGACTTTTGCTCCGCTGAATAAGTACATCAAAACCTGAATTAATATCTTGAAATATTAAAGCAAGGATTAAAACTCATAATTAAGAATAAAAAAAGTATTTATCATATAATTCAGAAGATAATAAGATTCATCTTAGGTTTCATCTTCCTTAGGTATTTAGGGAATTTAGTCCATAATGATGGTGGAAAACATCTCAAAATTGGGAAAATAACAAAACATAAAGAGACCCAAAAACTTCGGTAGAAATTGAATGGAGATCTTCAGTCTTGAAGTAAATCCTGCTTTCGATCTGATTCCAATGGCTGTCTTCGAGTATTTTCTACCTTCTATATGCCTGTCCCCCCTTTGATCCTCTTCTCGTGTGTTTAAATAGACTTTGGAATGCCCAAAATAGGCCAAGATTAGCCTTTTCCGAGTAGAATTAAAATAGGTCTCGGCAGGGACACGACCGTGTGACACGCCCGTGTGATGGTACTCAGGCCATATGTAATTCTGACATGGTTTTAAATTAACACATCCATGACACACAGGTATGTGGCCTACCCGTGTGTCTCACACGGGTGTGTGGATTACCCGTGGCGACTTGTCTAGGCCGTGTGTAGTACTAAAATAAACCTATTTTGTCCATTTTTTGCCTTTTTCTTGTACTTTTCGCTTTCCTATGCTCATCTAGATATGAAACATGAAATTGAAAGATTAGGAGCATCAAATTCACTAAATCTTATGATAAATTATCCATAAATATGCCAAGTATGGGATAGAAATATGTTACTTTTGAGGTTTATCAAATATCCCCACACTTAAGCATTTGCTTGTCCTCAAGCAAAATCCTCAACTTACAATTAATATTAATTCTTATCAACTTATAATTCTTATCAAATAATGTTTCAAAATAATCCACAAATAATCATACATTGAGGGTTCAACAAAAAGAAAATCAAAGTCTCAAACAGTCCAAGTTGAGCATTTTAATCATAAAATCATAGGTATTTCCCTTTATCTAAATAATTACTTTTAATTCCAAATTGACAAGAGTTGACATCCTCACTACAGATTCACTCAAATCACTCAAAGTGTTTAAGGTTCAACAATAAAGCACTCATTAGTCAAACATGAAATTTTATTACCATAGACTTGCATGGAAATCAAATCTCCACCACTATAAATGAGATGATACACAAATCAAAAGGTCTTTAACAGGGTTGTAATGGGGCTTGGGTTAAAGGTGTGGATAAAGGCTAAAAAATAGGGTTAGAATCAAGCTTAATTTAATAAATTACCAAACTTAGAAAAATAAAGCTAATTACTGAATTATAAACAAGTGCCACAATTAAAACTATCCAAAACTAATGAAGTGAGCTTTTTCTCAATATAATAACTTTGACTTATCCAAGCTCTTTATAACAATACTTAATTATATGAATATAAATATACGTTTTTTTAAAGAATAAGAACAAATACAATAATGGAAAGTACATAATAAGAAATAATTCAGCAATTGAAATTCACGAACATAGTTAGGTAACTAATCAAATCAAAGGGAGTCAATAAAAAGGGAGAAATTCTTAACGAATAAAAAATGGTTAAGTTGTGGGTTAATATTAAGGGGAAAATCAAGAAACAATGGTTAAGGCTCAAAGGGGTTCACTAAGGGTTAATTATGTGGGTAGGCTTTTTATGGGGTAAGTGGGTTAAAACCTAAGCGCCTTTACCATCTCAGTATATCAAATCAAAGGTATGGTCTTGACATGCATAATCGAAGCAAGTTCTAGAATAACAAATCAATGTTGACACACTCATAACTAATAAAATAGTGAGCAAGAAAGATATATGCTCTAAAAGGCTTAAAATCTCACGAAAATTATGGGTATTTGATGTCAATCCTGTAAATTCAAAACTTCAAGAATACCTTAATTCAGGGAAACAACCTGGCAATAATAAATAAATAAATGGACTCCAAGGTCCTCATTATCGAATGCGTCGTGGGTTAACGGTGCCGAAGAAGAGATGTGAAGGTGGTGGCAAATCTGTCGAAGAGTGGCATCGATACTGTCGAACCGCTCAAAACACTAGTACTCAAAGTGAGTGAGTCGCTCGGATATATCTGTCAAAGTGGTAGTAGTGGGGCGGTAACTCTGTGATGGTGGTGGAGGTGGGTCCTCATAAAGGGGAGGAACATTTTCAGTAATGTACTCTGGATCATCCTGACCATTAGAACGAGCTAACCGATACTAAGGTGGATCGAATCCATGGCGTCACTCGATCATCCTCATGTGGATCATACTAGAAATTCCTTGAGGAGACATCCGGCCTACTAGTTTGAGTGTCGATGACATCTCTGGTGTGTCGAAGAGACCGAAGTGTCGAGCGAGGCGAGTCACGTAGGGGCCAAGGCAGATAGGACCCTTATTGTGGTGATCTGTCTGATGGCGAAAGGCGAGAGCAATGAAATAGGCTAAGTCGAATATGTGGCTAGTCATCATGCTCCAAAGATAGTACACGTCAATAGTGCTTACAACTCCTGTACTCTCTTTCCTGCCAGTCAAAGTGTGAGCTAATAAGGTGTGGATGTATCGTAGAGCCAGAGAAAGAGATGTCGCCTTCGAGCAACTCGCATCATAAGGGATCTGACTGGCTGTGAGATCGATCCAACAGTATGAAAGTGAATAATAGATGTGATGGTGGAGGTGAAAAAAGTTATCGGCACCCATAAACTCATCTATGTAGATGCCCAAAGCTACGCCAAACTCAGGGATACTCATATGTCGCACCAAGTTACCCAGTCGAAATGTAATGGTACCGTTCTCGTCGTGCGATAACATCACGCGCTGAAGGTAGAATGTCGAGCAAAAATCCAAAGTAAGCTCCATATATGTGGGCTCAAAGATATCAAAGATTCGGTCTCATGGTGCCGTAGTAATGAAAGTGCAAACGTCATCAGCTAGTCCGACTTGCTCCAATGTGGCCCAGTCAATGCATCGGCCCAAACCTAGTGGTCGCATGCGCAGGAGCTGTAATAAGTCCTCAGGTGGGTCCGCAGAGAATCGGAGGTAAGGATGATGAACCTCGGTAAAGGCGTTCGAAGAGGTCGCGCTAGGACCTTTCTTCTTTTTCAAGGCAGGGACAGCGACCTTGGACTTGCCATGAGTGTTTGTCATGGTAAAGCTAAAAATAAAATATTCCAATAGGAACAAAAACATCACCAATCAAACACATGGAGAAGTGTAGAAGCAAACATGTGAATAAGGTAGGAATTTAACTTGAAGGACTTTAGTGTGATAAAATTAACATGGGTGAGATGTAAAATCTATTCCTAGATGCCCTAATACCCAACAGGCAAGAACTAACAACAAAGTAATCATCTTACTAAACTAATCAACCGCGACGGCAGAAAAACTAGTATGCTGAACTAACAGGGACAAATTAATATACATATGAAAGATGTAAATGATAAAGAAATAACCAATCTATAAGACCATCAGAGTAATAAAAATTACAAATGAAGAGAACACATAGCAAGAAGCATCATGACAAAATAATGAATTAAGCATAACCTAATACTGTCCCTAAAATAAAATAATAATACAAGTAAGAACCATGAGACTAAAGTAAGAAAAGTAATCAATAAGAAATTTCAAGAATTCAAATAAAAGAATTAAACTACAATAAAGTAAAATAAAATAAAAGGAATAAAGAAAATAAATAAAATAAATAAAAGAGGAACCAATGGTGGTGATTGGAGCTCGGAGAATTGATGGAACACGGTGGTTGAAGCGGAGGGGCCGTGCGATAGAATGGGAATCGAGGCTATTGGTTATGGAAGGGAAGGAGGATGAGGGCGATGAAGGAACGGGGATAAGGGAAAATAGAAGGAAATGAAGAAAATATGGAGATTTGATGGGAGAAGAGGGGGATTCAGGCGGCAAGAGGGAAGAGAAGGGAAAGCAAAGAGGGAAAAGGTGTGTTGGTGCTGTCGGTGGCCAGAGAAGAGGTGATCGGCAGCTGGGTGGGGCAAAATTAAAGAAGAAGACAAAAATAAAATAAAACTTTAGGGTTTGGGGTTAAAAGGGCCACGGTCATGTAACGGTCCGTGTTGGGCCACACGGCGGTGTCACATGCCCGTGTGGCTCAACTTCTAGCTCATGTTCATCGAGGAATTAATAGCCCACTCGTCACACAGCCTACGACACGTCCGTGTGTCCAAGCCGTGTGGTTCACACAGCCGTATCGCACAGCCGTGTGCTACGTTGTTCTCTTCTCCCACGCCCGTGTTGTATCCCACACGCCCATGTGCTTCGCGTCTAGCCTGTGTTTATCGCGAAAATTGGATGACCTTTCATCACACGGTTATGTCGCCTAGCTATGCTCTATGTTTTTCGCTTCTCCCACACCCGTGTAACCTACCACACGCCCTTGTGGATCGACCATGTCTCACGCACGGCCGTGGGCCTTGCCCGTGTAACTCTTTAACTTGTTAAAATTCAAAAAATTAAGCTCCAGATTTCACATAGCATAGGACACGCTCGTGTGTCCAGGCCATATACTTCCCACTCCAGTGTGTCCAGGTCGTGTATTCACACGACCATGTCGCACGGCCGTGTGGATTTATCGCAGGCCATGTGCATGTCAATTTGTGGGAAACTTTAGCCCTATTTCCACACGGCCAAGGACATGCCTGTGTGTCCAGGCCATGTGGGTCACTATACTTGCATAAAAAATGAAAAATAGATAAAATAAAATTGGTTAGTGGTGTTAGTGCTCGAGCTGCCTCCCGAGGAGCGCTTATTTAAAGTCTAAGTTCAACTCACCTCATATATGCATGGTCATGGTGGTTTGAGGAGTTGAAACTCCTCATTCCTACTATCAATCTTATCAAAATAAGGTTTTCGACGAGTACTATTTACCTTAAAAGTGCCAAATTTGGAATAAGTTACCTCGACTGTACCATATGGGAAAACGTTGAGTACCGCAAAAGGTACTGCTCCATTAGGTTTAGAAGTGGCAACACGAGGGCCTGCTTCATCTAATAGTATTTTGTTTCCAACCTTAAGTTGATTCGATTCACTTTTAAGTTTGTCATGGCACTGCCTTGATTCATCGTATATTCTCGATTTCTCCTTAACCTGTGTTCGTCATTCATCTAGTTCCTTGATCTGTAGCCTTCGCTCTTCATGGATAGTCTTATCATTACATGGATTGGAACGTGACTCAGTTGTACTTCTCACAGGTTTTTCCTGCAAAGAGGGTTGAACAACAAGGTTTCTCACATTAAAAGAACTTGTGTAATCATCTCGATCACTAGTCTTTCTGTCAGAATCACGAGCTTGGATTTTAATCATGTTATCACCTACCCGAAGTGTGAGTTCACCTGGTCCAACATCAATGATAGATCTAGCAGTTGCTAAAAAGGGTCTGCCTAAAATTAAGGGTGCGTCACTGTCTTCATCCATGTCTAAGACAACGAAATCGACTCGAAATAAGAATTTGTCATTTTAACAAGCACATCTTCAAAGATTCCCCTAGGAAATCTAATAGTTTTATCAACTAGTTGTATGCTCATCCTAGTTTGTTTGGGTTTCCCTAGTCTTAGCTGCTTAAACATCTTGTAGGGCATGACATTAATACTTGCCCCTAAATCAGCTAAATCATTATTAACATTCAAACTACCAATTAGACAAGGAATCGTAAAACTCCCTGAATCTTTCAGTTTGTTGGGTAGCTTGTTTTGAAAAATAGCTGAGCAAACTGCATTTAACTCCACATGCGATGACTCATCTAACTACCGTTTGTTTGCTAAAAGCTCCTTTAAGAATTTAACCGCGTTTGACATCTGTGAAAGAGTTTCAATAAATGGTAAGTTAATATGTAATTTTTTAAGTAGTTTTAGAAATTTACTGAATTGTTCGTCTGTGTGGTCTTTCCTTGTCGCATTGGGGTATGGCACACGAGGTCTATATTCTTTGCTTACTGGCTTTTGTGTACCATAAATCACCTCAACCTTACCATTGCTTACAACAACTTCTTACCTCGTTTCAGATTTAGATTCAGTTAACCCTTTTTTGTCATGCACAGTGATGTCATGGAGTTGCTTCCTTGGGTTAGTTTCTGTATTACTGCGCAAGCCACCTTGCGGTATTCAGAGATCAACTTAGCAAGCTGACCTATTTGAATTTCGAGCCCTTGAGTCGACGCTTGCTGATTTTTAAGTGCTGTCTCGATATTTTGAAAATGAGTTTTTGTCACCGAAATAAATTTTGTAAGCATTTCATCAAAATTCGAATTTTTCTCCTGTTGGTACGATGGTTGTTGAAAACCTGGAGGGTGTTGTGGCCTTTGATTCCCTTGACCACCCCACGAAAAATTGGAATGGTTCCTCCAACCTGCATTGTAAGTGTTACTATAAGGGTTATTCTAAGGTCTAGAATTGTTACCCATATAGTGGACTTGTTCTCCCTCATTGCTGGGGTTGAAGGATGGATAGTCTGTGTTGTGCATCCCTCCTCTGTTTGAATCACACCTCATCATTGGATGTACCCGAGTAGAATCATACAAGCCATCAATCTTTTATTCAATAGTACTACCGGTTAGATAGCATAGTGACTGCGCCGAGGTTGAAAACACCAACTGCTTTTTTCGGCTTTGTTCTCATGACTTGCCACTGGTAGTTGTTTAGTGACATCTCTTTAATCAATTCGTAAGCCTCTTCAAGTGTCTTTTTGTTCAAGGTTTCACCGGCGGCTGCATCAATCAGTTGCCTTGTTGAGGGGTTCACACCATTGTAGAAGGTCTGAACCTGTAACCATAAAGGTAATCCATGGTAAGTGCACCTTCTCAATAAATCCTTGTATCTCTTCCATGCATTATAAAGTGTTTCTAAATTCATCTGTACAAAAGAAGAGATATCATTCCTCAATTTAGCCGTTTTAGCCGACGAAAAGTATTTAAGAAAATTTTTTCAGTCATTCGTTCCCAAGTAGTGATTGACCCTCGTGGTAACGAGTTCAACCAATATTTAGCCTTATTCTGTAATGAAAAAGGAAACAACCGAAGGTGAATGCCATCATCAGAAACGCCATTTATCTTAAAGGTGTCACAAAATTCCAAAAAATTTGCTAAATGAGTGTTTGGATCCTCGTCCTACAAACCATCAAACTGAACAAACTGTTGTATCATTTGAATCGTGTTAGGTTTCAATTCAAATTATTTACAGAAACAGCAGGTCTAACAATACTCGATTTAGTTCCTGTTAAAGTAGGCTTAGCATAATCATACATAGTACGAGGAACAGGATTCTAATTTACTGGATTTACAACAACTACCGGAGGTAGTTGATTTTTTAGATTGTCTGCGATCTCTTTGGGTATATCAGTCACATCCACTTGCTCTTCCTCTATATACTGCAGGCTTCACCTTATTTCTCTTTGATTTCTGTGAGCTGTGCTTTCTATCTCATTGTCAAATAGCAATGGTCCTGATGAGTTCCTTCTAGTCATAAACTAGAGATTCCTGCCAGATGCAAATAACAGGGAGATTCGAAGAGAAGTAAAAATTAAATTAAAATAAAAAGTAATTTGCAATAAGAAAAAATGGCTAAAGTAATAAAATTCAAGTGTTCCTAATATCTTAGTCCCCGGCAACGACGCCTGTCGAAACCTCTTTTTTTTTTAAAAAAAGGCAAAGGGTATTTTGAAAACGGGAGTCGCCACCAACCTTTTTAGGTGTAATTGGATCACCTCATAAAATATTTTGGTCTACGTAAAATTGGAAAACGGGTTCGGGAGTAGGTTACGTGTAAGGAAGGGTTAGCACCCTCACAACGCCCAAAATTGGTACCAAATTGAATTGTTTTCTGTCTTACTGTCAAAGTTTGAAATAATTCAAGATAAGATCCCTTTTTAAAATCAGAACAGTTTGAGTTTAAAAATCGAGAATCCTTTGTTCCAAAAGAACACGAACATCACATCTATCATGATAGGACACGATATTCTCAACTTTTGTACTGAAATCACCTCGTAATTTAGAAAAATTATTTAGAAGGATACTTTAGGCATTTAGACAAACGGGAAATCGCAACCCAGCATGTTAGAGCACTATTTCTCGAATTCCTAAATACGAAAAGTATTACTTCAAAGAAAAAATCCTTTTGGGTATAAATTTCTTTAAAACAGTGATGCATTTAGCAGGTTACAAGATATCAAAAATAATAAAAATCATATACGCTTTAATGCAAATATAACCTAAAAGCTAACATCACAACATACATTAATATTTTATAATCATAAATCTTTATACATTAATATTTTATGCAAGAATACAACATAGTAAACAATGAGGATAAGATAAATAATCATACTTCACGTAAATAAGACTTCCATAAATAAATAATTTTCATGCAAACATATAAAATCAATGATAACAAATAACTCGTGTAATGAATTTACATATTTAAACAATTAACACAAATATATTAATAACATATGAACATATATATATAAAAAAAAAACTTAGGAAGAATCACATATTAATCACAATGAATAATAAAGGGAAATTTTAAAGTGCTTAATACATACTAAAAACGATGTATAATATATATAGAATTTTATAATAACATACATACTACATGTTTAATACACATAAATATAATGCTTAATAATAATTTATAAACTTCATAATAGTGTAATAATATACTAATAATATAAATATATATAATAAAATAACATATAAAATATAAAAGAATAAAATAATGTAATGATAAATGAATTTTAAATATTTAATAATAATATATATAAAAACATAATGTTTAATAATAATTTATAAAATTTTAAAATTATACATGATAATATGTAATAAGATATAAATATATGATAAAATATAAAATAATATAATATATAATGTATATTAAAACATAAGATAATATAATATATATAATAATATAAAAATATAAAATAATATATTAATAAATAATATAATATATAAATATACTTGAAAATAACAAAAATAATATACAAATAAATAAATTTTTATATGTATAAATAAATAACAAATAATATTTAAAATAAATAAATTTAAAAAAATGATTAAAATTAGCAATGATCGAAACTTTAGGGCTAATTTAAAAATAAAAAAATGAATTTTGGGCCTTCTGGAACGCGCGTTAAAAGTTGAGGGACTCATTGGGAAATTAGCCCTTATCCCTGAAACGACATCGTTCCCAGAATAGGCCTCAAAGGAGCTGTTGGGACTAAATTGAAATAAAATCAAAATTTAGGGCCAAATTATAATAAAATAAAATGAAATTGCAAATACAGAGAACATGGAAGGACCAATTGGGAAATTATCCCATTTTACGAAAACACACGGATCCTCCTCGGGTAATCGGGTCAACACGCGGATCCTAAGCCTCGAAACGACGTCGTTTTGTGCTTATTGAGTTAAGCCAAAACGACACCGTTTTAGTAAGGCTATATAAGCCAAATATTAAGCCTGAAATCATTTTGAAACCTTGTTTTAAAAAAAAGAAAGAAACACTCTGAGAGGGTTGGGGGAGATGTCCTCGGAGTTCTATCGAGACTCCGTCTGAAGCTTGCATGCTCTCACGCGCCCCCACCAACGCCGCCACTTACGACGGTTGGAAACTGGAAAGTTTCCTTTTCCAACGTAGATTAAATCGATATGTTTCTTTTATTTTATTTTTTATTATCAGTATGTATTTAGAGAAAAAAAAGAATAAAATACTCACCTCTGTACTCTCCAGTCGACTGTTGGTTTCTTTTAGTGTAAAATGTATTCTGTTTTTATTGAATCTCTGTGTAAAAACGTGTATACAAATTAAAAAAGAGGGGTTTTATAACCCCCGGTTGCATTTTTAGGAAAGAATCTTTCGATTTCTTTCCTTGTCTGCCTCTTTTCTGTCGTAGTTCTTTCCTTCTTTTGCAGGTATCAACGAGGATCTCACAGCGAGGAGTGCGCTGGCGTTGATTTACGCGTTGACTACCACGCAATTCGAGGTCAGAGTCACGGGGTGAGGCGAAGAGCCGTGTCTGTTGAGATGCTTGCAACGCCTAGGGTTTCTGAAACCCTAGGCCTTTCTATCTTCTGTTAACGAGTTGGGCCACTTGGGCCGTATGTGTTTTGGGTTGAGGGTGTAAACGGGCTAGTGGGTAGTTTAGGTTAATTGGGTTTTGGGTTAGTGTTTAGCTGGGTTATGGGTGTAACAGGGTAATAGGCTAATTGGGTCTTGGGTTAAGAGTTTTGGAGTGTATGTGGGCTACCGGTATCTCTTGTAAATGGGCCATAGACAATGCTCAGTTTGGGCTATGTATATAGGCTATCAATTTGGACTTGTAAAAGGACTTTTATTTCTTTTTTATTTTTGTTTTTATATTTATATTTATTTACTTTATGGGTCGGGCGAATTTAGGTTATTACAGCGCCAAAAACTTGATGGTCGCTAAACTAACTAAAAATATCGTATCCACAAGGACTAAAAATACTAGTAATTACTATCTTTTTATTATCTAGCCTAAGAATTAAAGGGGTGTTTTTAAACTAAAATTAACTATTTAATTAACTAAGAACACGACAGAAATAAAAGTGGGAAAATACTATTGGAAGACCGATGGAGAAGACAATACCCAAGGAAGAATCCACCTAGACTTCACTTACTACTTCTGAACTAGACGATTTATTCACTTGACTTAATCCGTAGAAATCCCTACTTTATGTTAATATCTCTCTTGAGACTAAAAACAACTGACTCTAGGTTGATTAATTGAAATATCTTTCTAATTAAAACCTCTATTATCGCATTAACTCGATCTATGGATTCTCTTACTAAATTTGACTCTAATCCGGTAGATTTATGTTGTCCTATCTCTAGGATTACAATCAAATCTGCTTAATTATGGAAGATCTACTCTTAAATAGGGACTTTTGCTCCACTGAATAAGCACATCAAAACCTGAATTAATGTCCTGAAATATTAAAGCAAGGATTAAAACTCATAATTAAGAATAAGAACAAGTATTTATCATATAATTCAAAAGATAATAAGATTCGTCTTAGGTTTCATCTTCCCTAGGTATTTAGGGAATTTAGTTCATAATGATGGTGGAAAACATCTCAAAATTGGGAAAACAACAAAACATAAAGAAACCAAAAAACTTCGGTAGAAATTGAATGGAGATCCTTAGTCTTGAAGTAAATCATGCTTCCAAGCTGATTCCAATGATTGTCTTTGTAACACCCCGAACCCGAGACCGACACTGGAGTCGGACACGAGATGTTAACAAACTTTGAAAAATTTTTCCAGACACTGCCCAGTCTGAGTACTAGTTGCTTCAAAAATCATATCTTGAGTTTCACAACTCGAAAATCAGTTTTGTGATTTTTCCCTGAAACTAGACTCATGTCCCCATCTATGTATTTTTTTCTAGAATTTTTAGTCGGGCCAATTAGTACAGTCTATTAGTAAAAGTCTCCCATGTTACAGGGGTCGACTACACTGACCTTTTCCCATTACGACTAGGATATCTCTCTGCACAGAGCTTCAATACTGATGCCGTTTGTTTCTATGGAAACTAGACTCAGAGAGGAATCCATACATATATGGTATGACCCCTAATTATCTCTGGTCAATTTATAGTGAATTTCCAAAATCGGAACAGGGAATCCAGAAACTGTTCTGGCCCTATTCCACAAGAACCTGAATATCTCTTACTGTACTGTTCATATGATTGTTTCGTTACTCTCATATGAAAGTAGATTCATCAAGGTTCGATTACATAATTTATTCACTATTTAATTCCACTCCTACGAATTCTTGTGATTTTTCCAATCCACACCACTGCTGCTGTCAGCCTCTGTTTTCAAAGTAAACCTTACCTATTTTCGGGGTTTCATGGACCAACTAGGGCCTTGTCATACATATGCCCACATATGATCATACTTAGCCATTCCAATGGCTGATCATTTGCTCAACACTTCCATTCCAACTATAGTTACATCATGAAACCATCTATACATTCATAAACACGAATGGTCTAATGCCATACTCCACTTCTACAAGCCATTTTTGCATGGCTGTACACTTATACATTTCATAAAGTACTCGAAAAACAACAATGGGTAGTCCTATACATGCCATATCAAAATTCAACCAAAATAGTACCCAAAAGAGCCTTTGATAGTGTGGGCGACTTCGACTTCAAGATCCCGAGTCCGATAGCTGGAGAACCAAAAATCTATAAAACAGAGGAGCAGTGTAACGAGTAAGCAATTTATGCTTAGTAAGTTTTGAGCAAGGAATTCCAGCATAAACAAAGAATAACACACATTTAGCTAAACGGAATATTTCATAATACGCAATTTACCGATACCAAACTTGCTTCACAACATTAACAACCCTTATGTACATACACAATAGACTAACTTAGCCGAAGGCCGGTAGCTCGTTTATCAACTGAGCGAACATTTATTTGTAAGGGCTCGATTAAATTCAACACATACGTAACATATCCCCATATTGGGATGTTTTTCGAGTATTCGCTGGAATTTTACAGCAAGCTCATTCATTACCAAATCACGTACCTTCGGGATTTAACCGGATATAGCTCCTCGTTCAAATGCCTTCGGGACATAGCCCGGTTTTAGTAACTCACACAATGCCTTCGGGACATAACCCGGATTTAATAACTCGCACGAATGCCTTCGGGACTTAACCCGGATTTAGTATCTCGCACAAAGGCCTTCGGGGCTTAACCCGGAATTTGTATCTCGCACAAATGCCTTCGGATCTTAGTCCGGATATATTCACTTAGCACAAAGCCTTCGGGACTTAGCCCGGACAGCATTCAATTAATCATGCACATCTAACAATAATCCATGGCACATTCATATTTCATTTTCATTTGCGAAACTCAAACACAAGGCACATATCGTCCTTGCACATTCGGCTCAATAGCCACACATAGAGCATGATTTAATCACATCGTAATTTAAGCTCTCTTACTCAAGAACTTACTTCGGGTGTTGTCGAACGATTCCGCTAGCTATTCAACCACTTTTTCCTTCCCTTTATCGGATTTATTTCCCCTTTGCTCTTGAGCTTAATTAAACAAATAAATTGATTTCATCATTTAGGCATCAAAAAGATGAACACAAGGCACTTAGCCCATATTTATACATTAGACATTAAAGTCTCATACATGCAAAAATCATGCATCAACACAACATATTAGCTAATTTCTTTCCCCTTGGCCGAATATGCATGTCTATTTTTGGGGTCGATTTCAACACTTAATACACACATATACACACTAGTAAAGCATCCTCCCCCTTTTCATCAATTTAACACATGCATTGCTCATTAACATGCAAAGTTACATTCGGCCTTAGCACACATCTTGCTAGCCGATTCTTCTCCATTTAGCAACCAATGCACATATGTGCTCACACAAAAATGCTAAAAAGGAGGTTCAAGAATCATCAAGCCATCATCACATGCATCATTAACAAGCTTCATATTTTGCATGCAATGGCATTAACACAACCTCCACCTAGGCCGAATCTTAACTCATCCTCATGCCTCATCACCACAACATCAAACACCAACCAAGAATTATGCATCCATGGTCAAGTGCCAATTCCATCACATAGCAAGATTTAGACCATGGGCTAGGTAGAACTCAAGCTAACAACTAAAACATGCATGCATCTCATGGAACATCATCAAACATACCTTAGCCTAGCTACATGCATGGCCGAATCTCTTCACCTTTCTTCTTCTTTCCTCCTGAAAATTTTTGGCCAAGGATGAACCAAAGGATGAGAAAATTTTTTCTTTGTTTTTCTTTCTAATTTAGGCTAAATGAAGGTGAGAAAAGGATGAACAAAGATCTTCTCCTCTCTTTTCTTTAGCTCACGGCAATGGGGGGGGAAAGAATCAACTACACACTTTTTTTTTTGTGTATTCATCATACTCCTTTTCATTATTTAATTTCCATGCCTATTATTTTATTTTTTTCCACCCATGATGCACCAACAAAACATGTCTATGACATGTCTTGGCCATCAAACTTGGTCTACCATGCTTGTCATGGCCGGCCACTACTAGTAGGGGGGAATTTGACATGCAAGTCCCCCCTTTGTCCACATGCACTAATAGGTCCTCACACATTGACCTATCACATTTTAGAATTTTCTCACATACGTCCTATTGACTAAATTCACATGAAATCAACCAAATTGAAGCTTGAAATTTTCACACATTCATAATTACATATTCTAGACAATAAGTATCACATTCAAACATTTCGGTGACTCGGTTTAGCGGTCCCGAAACCACTTCCCGACTAGGGTAAACTTTGGGCTGTCACAACTCTCCCCCACTTAAGAAATTTTCGTCCCCGAAAATCTTACCGGTAAATAGGTTTGGGTATCGTTCTTTCATCGAGCTCTCGGTCTCCCAAGTAGCTTCCTCGATCCCGTGTTTGAGCCATAACACCTTTACTAGCGGAACTCTTTTGTTTCGCAACTCTTTCACTTCACGAGCTAGGATACGCATCGGTTCTTCCTCATAGCTCATGTCGACTTGAATTTCAACCTCTAATGGGCTAATTATATGCGATGGATCAGATCGATAGCGTCGAAGCATCGAAACATGAAAGACGTCATGAATCTTTTCAAGCTCTGGGGGCAAAATCAATCTATACGCAACCGGACCAACTCGTTCGGAGATTTCGTACGGCCCAATGAATCTTGGGCTCAACTTGCCCTTACGGCCGAACCTGAGTATCTTTTTCCAAGGTGAAACCTTAAGGAACACTTTGTCTCCCACCTGATACTCGATGTCTTTTCGTTTCAAATCTGCGTACGACTTCTGACGATCCGTGGCTACCTTCAGACTTTCACGGATTACCTTTACTTTCTGTTCAGCATCTTTAATCAAATCAACTCCAAAAATTTTACTTTCACCGAGCTCGGTCCAAAACAATGGTGTACGGCATTTACGACCGTACAAAGCCTCGTAAGGTGCCATCTTAATACTTGATTGAAAACTATTGTTGTAAGCGAATTCAATCAAAGGTAAATACCGTTCCCATGAACTACTGAACTCGAGGATGCAACATCTCAACATATCCTCAAGTATCTGAATTATCCGCTCGGATTGACCATCGGTTTGGGGGTGAAAAGCAGTGCTAAAATGCAACTTGGTACCCAGAGCTTCTTGCAATTTCTTCCAAAATCGTGAGGTGAATCTCGGATCTCTATCCGACACGATAGAAACAGGTACCCCGTGTAATCTCACAATTTGATAAACGTACAATTCAGCTAGTTTATCCAATGAAAAATCCGTACGTACGGGGATGAAATGAGCCGACTTAGTCAGTCTATCAACAACAACCCATATCGCATCCTTCTTACTTGCTGACAAGGGCAGTCCGGACACAAAGTCCATTGTGACTCGATCCCATTTCCACTCGGGTATCATGATCGGCTGGAGTAATCCTGAAGGCACTTGATGTTCCGCTTTCACTTGTTGACATATCAAACATCTCGAAACAAAGTCGGAGATGTCCCGTTTCATACCATGCCACCAAAATTGACATTTCAAATCGTTGTACATTTTCGTACTCCCCGGGTGAATTGACATTCGGCTACAATGGGCTTCGTTCAGAATCATCGAAATGAGTTCCGAATTCCTTGGAACACACAAACGATTTCTGAACCTCAAACAATCATCATCATCAATTTGAAACTCCGATTCCTCGTTCGGAAAACACTTAGCCCGTTTTGCAACCAATTCATCATCGACTTTCTGAGCTTCACGAATTTGGTGAGTCAATAATGGTTTAGCTTTTAATTCAGCTACTAGCACATTGTCTGGTAGAACAGACAAATGCACGTTCATCGCTCGTAAAGTAAACAATGACTTCCGGCTTAAGGCGTCCGCAACCACGTTAGCCTTTCCCGGGTGGTAATCAATGACAAGCTCGTAATCTTTCAACAACTCAAGCCAACGTCTTTGTCGCAGATTCAAGTCTCGTTGAGTCATCAAATATTTGAGACTTTTGTGATCCGAAAATACATGGCACTTCTCACCAAACAGATAATGTCGCCATATTTTTAAAGCAAACACGATGGCAGCTAGTTCGAGATCATGGGTCGGATAATTCCTCTCGTGTGGCTTCAATTGTCTCGACGCATAGGCCACGACTCGACCTTCTTGCATCAATACGCAACCCAACCCAAGTAGGGATGCGTCACTATAAATGACAAACTCTTTACCTGATTCGGGTTGCACCAAAATTGGAGCTTCAGTCAAATGAGTTTTCAGTTGGTCGAAACTTTTCTGACATTTCTCCGTCCACTCGAACTTAACATCAGGCGAAGAAGCATCCTCGCGGGCACGTATAGCATAAGCTCTAGCAGGCGCACAAGCTTCGGATCTGGTTATATCATCTCTAGATCCTCTCTGACCACCACTAGCATTGCCCGTATTTCCAGATGGTCTACCTCGAGCAGTGGTAGCACCCGGTTTCCCACTCTGATTTTCATTCTGTTCAAACAACCTCGGGCAATCTTTAATGAAGTGGTCAACTGATCCGCACTTGTAACAGGAGCGGTCAGGGAATCTACAACTCCCCGAATGCCATTTACCGCAATATCGACATTTCGTTCTATCTCGACGTTCATTCCCAACACTGGGACCGAAGTGCCTTGTGTACCCACAGGGGGTCGATCACGATCTCGTCTAAAAAGGCCCGAAGTGCCTCTAAACTGGCCCGCATCATCTCGAAATCTCTTCGATGTCTGTTGAAGAGACCTTCCCGAGGATCTTTTACGAAACTCTCCAGTTCCCTCATCAACTCTTTGCTTTTCTTTTCTAAGCTCTTCGGCTTTACAAGCTCGTTCAACAAGTACCACGAACTCTCGTATTTCAAGAACGCCAACGAACATTTTTATATCTTCATTCAGCCCATCCTCGAAGCGTTTACACATAATAGCTTCGGACGAAACACATTCCCGAGCGTATTTGCTAAGTCTAACAAATTTTCGCTCGTAATCAGTAACCGACATGGAGCCTTGCTTAAGCTCAAGAAATTCCTTCCGTTTTTGATCAACAAATCTCTGACTGATATACTTTTTCCGAAACTCAGTTTGGAAAAACTCCCAAGTTACTTGCTCTCGGGGCACAACAGAAGTCAGAGTACTCCACCAATAGTAGGCAGAATCACGTAGCAAGGAGATAGCACACTTTAGGCCTTCATCGGGTGTACAAGATAGCTCATCGGTACCCGGATAGTGTTGTCCAGCCAAAATTCAGCTTGCTCGGCATCATCGCTATCCATAGCCTTAAATTCAGTAGCCCCATGTTTTCGGATTCTATCAACTGGGGGCTTATTTGACCTTATTTGGTCCGTTACCGGTGGTATTGTAGGTGCGGGGGTAGTATTTGTCGGGAATGGAGGTTGTGGAACAGCCATATTAGTTCGAATGTATTGGTTGAACCAATCATTCATCACGCTATTGAATGCTTGTCTAGCTTCATCATTCGGATTACTAGCATTAGGTTGAGAGTCTGCCGGCACTGTCCCTTGTGCGAGAGCAGGCGCTACACTCTCAAGATCATCAGCTACCTCTCGGTCACGATCGGGATCCATTACTATAAACACATTTACAATTGTCAGAAATCACCACACTATCAAGTAATCACATAAAATGGCATGTATAGCTAGACCCAACACATTACGGTAGTCCTAGAATCGACTAAACCGTAGCTCTGATACCAATTTAATGTAACACCCCGAACCCGAGACCGACACTGGAGTCGGACACGAGATGTTAACAAACTTTGAAAAATTTTTCCAGACACTGCCCAGTCTGAGTACTAGTCGCTTCAAAAATCATATCTTGAGTTTCACAACTCGAAAATCAGTTTTGTGATTTTTCCCTGAAACTAGACTCATGTCCCCACCTATGTATTTTTTTCTAGAATTTTTGGTCGGGCCAATTAGTACATTTTATTAGTCAAAGTCTCCCATGTTACAGGGGTCGACTACACTGACCTTTTCCCATTACGACTTGGATATCTCTCTGCACAGAGCTTCAATACTGATGCCGTTTGTTTCTATGGAAACTAGACTCAGAGAGGAATCCATACATATATGGTATGACCCCTAATTATCTTTGGTCAATTTATAGTGAATTTCCAAAATCGGAACAGGGAATCCAGAAACTGTTCTGGCCCTGTTCCACAAGAACCTGAATATCTCTTACTGTACTGTTCATATGATTGTTTCGTTACTCTCATATGAAAGTAGATTCATCAAGGTTAGATTACGTAATTTATTCACTATTTAATTCCACTCCTACGAATTCTTGTGATTTTTCCAATCCACACCACTGCTGCTGTCAGCCTCTGTTTTCAAAGTAAACCTTACCTATTTTCGGGGTTTCATGGACCAACTAGGGCCTTGTCATACATATGCCCACATATGATCATACTTAGCCATTCCAATGGCTGATCATTTGCTCAACACTTCCATTCCAACTATAGTTACATCATGAAACCATCTATACATTCATAAACACGAATGGTCTAATGCCATACTCCACTTCTACAAGCCATTTTCGCATGGCTGTACACTTATACATTTCATAAAGTACTCGAAAACAACAATGGGTAGTCCTATACATGCCATATCAAAATTCAACCAAAATAGTACCCAAAAGAGCCTTTGATAGTGTGGGCGACTTCGACTTCAAGATCCCGAGTCCGATAGCTGGAGAACCAAAAATCTATAAAACAGAGGAGCAGTGTAACGAGTAAGCAATTTATGCTTAGTAAGTTTTGAGCAAGGAATTCCAGCATAAACAAAGAATAACACACATTTAGCTAAACGGAATATTTCATAATACGCAATTTACCGATACCAAACTTGCTTCACAACATTAACAACCCTTATGTACATACACAATAGACTAACTTAGCCGAAGGCCGGTAGCTCGTTTATCAACTGAGCGAACATTTATTTGTAAGGGCTCGATTAAATTCAACACATACGTAACATATCCCCATATTGGGATGTTTTTCGAGTATCCGCTGGAATTTTACAGCAAGCTCATTCATTACCAAATCACGTACCTTCGGGATTTAACCGGATATAGCTCCTCGTTCAAATGCCTTCGGGACATAGCCCGGTTTTAGTAACTCACACAATGCTTTCGGGACATAACCCGGATTTAATAACTCGCACGAATGCCTTTGGGACTTAACCCGGATTTAGTATCTCGCACAAAGGCCTTCGGGGCTTAACCCGGAATTTGTATCTCGCACAAATGCCTTCGGATCTTAGTCCGGATATATTCACTTAGCACAAAGCCTTCGGGACTTAGCCCGGACAGCATTCAATTAATCATGCACATCTAACAATAATTCATGGCACATTCATATTTCATTTTCATTTGCGAAACTCAAACACAAGGCACATATCGTCCTTGCACATTCGGCTCAATATCCACACATAGAGCATGATTTAATCACATCGTAATTTAAGCTCTCTTACTCAAGAACTTACCTCGGGTGTTGTCGAACGATTCCGCTAGCTATTCAACCACTTTTTCCTTCCCTTTATCGGATTTATTTCCCCTTTGCTCTTGAGCTTAATTAAACAAATAAATTGATTTCATCATTTAGGCATCAAAAAGATGAACACAAGGCACTTAGCCCATATTTATACATTAGACATTAAAGTCTCATACATGCAAAAATCATGCATCAACACAACATATTAGCTAATTTCTTTCCCCTTGGCCGAATATGCATGTCTATTTTTGGGGTCGATTTCAACACTTAATACACACATATACACACTAGTAAAGCATCCTCCCCCTTTTCATCAATTTAACACATGCATTGCTCATTAACATGCAAAGTTACATTCGGCCTTAGCACACATCTTGCTAGCCGATTCTTCTCCATTTAGCAACCAATGCACATATGTGCTCACACAAAAATGCTAAAAAGGAGGTTCAAGAATCATCAAGCCATCATCACATGCATCATTAACAAGCTTCATATTTTGTATGCAATGGCATTAACACAACCTCCACCTAGGCCGAATCTTAACTCATCCTCATGCCTCATCACCACAACATCAAACACCAACCAAGAATTATGCATCCATGGTCAAGTGCCAATTCCATCACATAGCAAGATTTAGACCATGGGCTAGGTAGAACTCAAGCTAACAACTAAAACATGCATGCATCTCATGGAACATCATCAAACATACCTTAGCCTAGCTACATGCATGGTCGAATCTCTTCACCTTTCTTCTTCTTTCCTCTTTAAAATTTTTGGCCAAGGATGAACCAAAGGATGAGAAAATTTTTTCTTTGTTTTTCTTTCTAATTTAGGCTAAATGAAGGTGAGAAAAGGATGAACAAAGATCTTCTCCTCTCTTTTCTTTAGCTCACGGCAATGGGGGGGAAAGAATCAACTACACACTTTTTTTTTTTGTGTATTCATCATACTCCTTTTCATTATTTAATTTCCATGCCTATTATTTTATTTTTTTCCACCCATGATGCACCAACAAAACATGTCTATGACATGTCTTGGCCATCAAACTTGGTCTACCATGCTTGTCATGGCCGGCCACTACTAGTAGGGGGGAATTTGACATGCAAGTCCCCCCTTTGTCCACATGCACTAATAGGTCCTCACACATTGACCTATCACATTTTAGAATTTTCTCACATACGTCCTATTGACTAAATTCACATGAAATCAACCAAATTGAAGCTTGAAATTTTCACACATTCATAATTACATATTCTAGACAATAAGTATCACATTCAAACATTTTGGTGACTCGGTTTAGCGGTCCCGAAACCACTTCCCGACTAGGGTCAACTTTGAGCTGTCACAGTCTTCGAGTATTTTCTGCCTTCTATATGCCTATCCGCCCTTTGGTCCTCTTCTCGTGTGTTTAAATAGACTTTGGAATGCCCAAAATAGCCCAAAATTAGCCTTTTTCGAGTAGAATTAAAATAGGTCTCGACAGGGACATGGCCGTGTGATGGTGCTCGGTCCGTGTGTAATTATGACATGGTTTTAAATCAACACGCCATGACACACGGACGTGTGGCCTACCCGTGTGTCTCACACGGGCGTGTGGATTACCCGTGTCAACTTGTCTAGGCCGTGTGTAGTACTGAAATAAACCTATTTTGTCCGTTTTCGGCCTTTTGTCTTGCACTTTTCGCTTTCCTATGCTCATCTGGATATGAAACATGAAATTAAAAGATTAGGAGCATCAAATTCACTAAATCTTATGAAAAATTATCCATAAATATGCCAAGCATGGGATAAAAATATGTTACTTTTTAGCTTTATCACTCTGTCATTTCTATACGAGTAAACTTTTTAATAAAATGAGGATATTTCTTACTAGTACTAGTCTTTTGTCAATTCCCAACTATGGGGGTAAGCAGCTTGAGTTTGTTGATATTTTGTCTCAAAAGTTCGCACCTAATTCATAGCCTAGACCAAGTTTTTAAGTTGCAACATCTCCACATCTAATCAGATTGAATTTGATAACCTTGTAGTAAATAAATTAATTTCTTGACCCAGTCTCATGGACAAGAAAAGTACACCTCAAAGTTTTGGTTGGGCACAAAAAGCCTACCAAGTGTGTGATAATGCTACAAAATACTTAATTGTCTTTAAGGTCATGTCATACGTGAATTGCCACCAAAAGTATAGTATACTCAGTTTGTTTGAGAACTGTCCAAGTTGGTTCCTGTGACGAGATTGGTTGGAAGTCAATTGGGTTGATTTGACCCTCCCCATGATTGGTCAAACAATAACGAAGATCTTAACTAGATTTTCTTTACCTTCTGCTAGATTTTTATGGGAAAACTAGGAGATTGGGTTAGGTAAGCATTTTACTTCTCAAAGTCTATAGTAGGAGGACATAGAATTTATATCTAGTAAGGGAAAAGACATTCTAGATGACTTTACTTTCTACTTTATGTTCTGGGTTCTTCTTTCCAACCTAAATGTTCTTTTCTTCTTCATTAAGATAGAGCTAAGACCTCGTTTAATCAATGTATAATTCAACCCTCCGGTAAGTCTTATAGCCTTGCATGTTATGATTGTTGATGAGTAAGGATGATGAAAGGTGTAAGGATAGTAGGGTGTGAGTGAAAGGCCTTGCATGGGGGTCGTACATAGTTGAAACATTAATAAAATATCTGTAAATAGGGATTCTATTAGAAATTTCATGATATTGTAAATAATTGATGTTGCGAGATTGGAAAGGACAATTGAAATAGAAACTTCAGGTCAAAGTAAATATGAGTCTTTGGTGAGTCCTTGGACCCAACTTTTGCATGATGTATTTTGCTTATTTCTTGTACGATCAATGTTCATATAGATGCACATATTTTCTTGAGAAGTTTTTGTATTTATGAATGGTTGTACATGTTTCCCGTGAAACATTTGTATGTATGTACTGAAGTGTATGATGCGTTGCATGAATATGACAATGTGTGGTAAGCATGGGAAATTAGTCATGCAGATGTATGGTAAGCATGGGAAATTATGTGTAGAGAAGTTTGATTCTGTTAAGATTATTTGGGAAATTATGTGTAGAGAAGTTTGATTCTGTTAAGATTATTAGTGAAATTTGTGTATATATGTCTGCTATGTTATTTGAGTAAGGTATGACCAAGTATGGTTGACGATAAAGGGGTTCAGATGGAGTGTGAGGAAAGTATGTGATACGATAAATGACCCCACGATGGTGCTTTGATGATGTCTACTGGGATAGCAAACATGAAGGCCAATATGGCAAGCATGCAGTTTGTTGGGACTGTAAATACGAGGTCTGCTGAGACAGTAAAAACGAGAAAAGGCAAATGTGGCAGATATGTGAAAAGACAATGGCTATGGCGTATTATAGGAATGGCGAATGAACCGCATTTGTCTACTAGGGTTTCTGTATGTCCCGGGGGCGATGATGGGAAAACCTCAGGCTATGTTGAGTTTAGGCAAATCCATATTATCAAACATGACTGTTGATGTAATGCCTTGGTGGCAAACTAAACCAAGCCTTTGTGGTGAATTACCTGAAGAGCCTTTGTGGCAGATTATCTGAAGAGCCTTTGTGGCATTTTACCTGGAAAGGGTTTATGGCGTATTATCTAAAGAGCCTGTAGAGTAAATTCTATAATGACTAAGTGACGAGTTGTTAGTTCGCCCTTGTGGCGAGACTTGGGTATGCCCTTAGGGCATTTTTTGAAAGAATTCTCGACAACACACCTGACGGATAAACTCGTCATTTGCAATCTGCCAAGATAGAAAAGATTATTGTATCTAGAATTATGGGTGGTGTAAGTGTTTGCCAAATCTAGGAATTTTCAAGTTAGGTATTAAAGTCATCTGAGATTCTATTTAATGACTTAAGACATTGGATTCAATAGAATAAGTTCATTGTCTGGACTGATTTGAAGATAAGGTATGATTGGCAATCACCAGAGCTAGTATAAGAATTTGCCAATAGTATCATCTGTATAAATATTAATCTAAGAATTGTATTAAATTTCTATCTTTAAAATGATTGTGAAATAGGATCCGCTATAAGGTGTGAAGTCTGTAATCCGCCAATCGAGTGGAACGTGTACAAGATGGTTGAGTAGATGTTGGCGTATAGTTACTTCCAAGAATCAGAAATGTATCCTTCAAAATCTGAAAGGAAGTCATAATTCTTAAGTCGAGGAATCCAACATCATCGTTTAAAGGTAAAACTGGTTGAGACTCAAAAGTTTCATTGAACTTTTGGGTGTTTATTTGTAATGCAGGTTTTTGAGTTGAATCAATTGGCTAAAAGGGACCAAACTAAGAATGTGTCAAGGTGGTTGACCGTAAGGCAATGTTATGCATACAAAGGGGCACCTTTGGGAATATGTTTTCAAATGATGAACAATATTATATGCCACAAATATGTCTGTTTTATAAAAAATTAAGTTGTAATGCTTTATACTGCTTTTAAAAGTCTTCTATAAATGATAAATGTTTTATTCAAATATTTTGATTTACAATTTTTCTAAAATAAATAAGAAGTGCATCTAGTATGGGCTTTGGCCAACTGAAAAAAAAATTGTTAAGTATGTAAGTATTATGACATCCTACATTCGGATTCAGTAAATTTGGTCGAGTATAGGGTGTTACAGGAACCTCTTCCTCTTAATGGATGGGTGTATTTCACGACTTTAATGCTTTTCCCAATCTCAAAGTGGTTGCACGTGCTCCTTCTCATCTCTATAAGGATTATTCCCTATATTGCTGGGGAAACTCTGGCCATTTGTTTAAAACATCGTTATTAACTGGTTCATTTGTCAGTGAAAGCTATCCATTCAGGATTTGAGTCATCCACATGTAGCTTGAACTTATCAAATATCCATCTTCATTGTTTGCATCTCCTCCTCTAGTTAATCAAATCTTTGACCACATGTAGCATGGTCATTTCCCACAGCTCTTTGTTGTAATGATGGAGGTTGGTAAAGAGGGTTTTGTTGGTTTGTGCTTGATTTTCACCTCCTTGGTTGCTACCCCATTTGAAGTTCAGATGTGTCGCATGTGAATATGATATCGAATTGTGCAAGTATATACATCGAATCAAGTAAAAAAGTGATAAGTGAGATCGTCTCCAAATGGATCGAATTAGGTATAGAAATGGTCAAGTTATGATAATAATTAATGTTATGGCAAAGCCGAGTTAAGTATGCAGTGATAAATTAAAATAATAAAGATGAGTGTGAAATGTATACCGACTGATTTTGAAAAGTGCTAAGGTAATACGAGAGAAAAAATGAAATGACAATCACGAGAATAATTATGTGAATAAAATGCAAATGAATAAATAAATAACTAAGAATGTTCTGGCAAAGATGCTGCAGCAAAGGATTGAAGGTCTACGATGTTGATTGGAAGGTTGGGATTACTAAGAATCTACCCTTACTTTCAGTAATGCCTCAGCAAAATCATACTTAATCTACTGCTCAAAAGAGACCTAAAGTGACCTACTTCTTTCGAGAGTAAGGTCTCAAGTTACTTGGCCTGTGTCTATAGGCCTTATCACAATACCTTGCACTATTTTTATCTTTATTCCATATGAACATTACTCTATGTTTAGAGTCTACTACAAATATCTGTCGGGTACTTGCTCATATCATTCAATTACGGTCCAACTAATCCAACCTTTTCAGAATTAGATTTAGTTTTATGGGCATACTACACATTCATCTATGTCTAGAGAATATACGCATACATTTAGGAAATAAAAACAATTGAATGAAATAACATATTAAATAAAATATATGCTTCAACCATTAAAGAAAATAAAAGTTTTCATCATGTATCCCAACCCTATGAGATTTAGCTCATGGATTGGTGATTAAAATTAAAGTTCAAAATAACATCCAACATCATTTTTATCAATTCAATTTATAAAGAACATAGGAAGATGGCTGTCGCAAAATCAACCCTCAATCCAACAGCATAGCATCCTATGATGGCTAAGAGAGACTGCCTTCAGTTTCCCCTCTTTCTCTCTACTCAACCGCTACCCTTTATTGTTGCCATTGGATTTTTACAGAAAGGGCTTCCTCCTTTGGCTTTTTATAGTCTTTTTGTTCTTATAATAGCTCCAACAATCCACGAAAACTTGTCCTCTTTTTAGGTAGATTTTTCTGGTACAAGTAGAGTTGGTCTAAAACTTGGCATGCGCTAAATGCTGGCTCTGCCATCTTCCTGAATTGCCATGGCATACAAGGTCGCAAACTGTCCAACCTTTTGCCCTGACAAATCTTCACTCCTTTATTTCTTTCTCCATATCCTGCAACTACCAAACCACCAAACACACACCTTCCACACGCAATTAAAATTATCTAGCATGTAAGCATAGTCCAAGCTCCTAATGCAAATGAAAAAAATACTAATAAAATATCCTAAAAGGCCACTTAGTGTACCCAAGAACAAGCAATCAGCTAGGTCTAAAGGCATGAAATATAACTCTTTTTAGGAGTTATCAGAATGATCCCTCCAACCGGGATTGTAGCAATTTGAATAGGGATTTTCACCCTTATTACTTATGTAACTCGCCTTCTCTAGTTGGTTTTTAGAATGTGGTTCTACTTTCATCGGTTTGATAGACGTCTCCAAACAGTTAAGCTTTTCTAAGATTCGTTAGAATTGATCATCGTCATTATCTTAGTTCACCGTTTTCACCATTGGAGGCTTTGATTTGTACATAAATATCTCTGTGGACCATATGTACGAATTCATGTCTGTATCGTCTATGATTTTATAATCTTGTTCATATGTATGGAACACAAGAGATCCTTCGCCCGCTTCGTCTAAGCTAGATTTGTTGTGGTCGTGAAAACCATTATAGAAAATTTAGATCTGGAGCCATGCTTGCAGTCCATCGAGTGGACACTTTCTTAGCATTGTTGTAACACCCCTAGCCCATATCTGTCGTCGGATTAAGGCTACGGAGCATTACCGAAAGTTAACATCATACAACGAACATTTATTAAACATATACAAAACATAACAATACTATTCAAACTTGAGCATATAGTTACAAGCCATCGAGGACCTAAAAACATATTCAACACAAGTTGGGACTAAATCGAAAACATATATGATTTTACGAAAAAAGATGCAAATTTTAAAACTGCAGGGGTCACACGGTCGTGTGGCCAGGTTGTGTGACTCACACAGCTGAGACACATGCCCATGTCTCGGGTCGTGTGGACATTCTAAGTAGGGATACATGGCCTTGTCCCATCCCATATCTGTGCCCGTGTAACTCTCTAACTTGGGTCACACAACCAAGCCACACGCGCGTGTGTTAGGCCGTGTACCCCTTGAAGTGGCCTCACACGCCTGTGTACTAGGTTATGTAACATCATGACTTGTAACCTTTTGTAAGCTATAGAGGACACACTGCCGTGTCACATGGCCGTGTGTCACACATGGCTGAGACACACGCCTTTATCTCTGGCAGTGTGGACGAAAAATAGGCCACTTACAAGCCATTTTTCTCACCCAAAGTCTAGCAATTTACACAAACCAAAGTTACCTATTTTCATGCATTCAAATGGCACCTAAATGTGTATATACAAGCTAGAACATCATATTAACTAACCATTCAACCAATATGTCAAAATGGCACCTCAATCTCAACAATCAAACTTGATTAAGCACCTACTAAATTCATGCATAATTCAATCAACCAATTGAACAACTTAAAATACTACGTTACCATAATGTTCACATACCATTCTCATGCACAACAAATACCATTATGACCATTTCCACATCTACCATCTACCTTAATAAATTTACCAAATGCCAAACATATTCAAGGTTACCAACTAGCCATTAACAACTTTATGTACTATCTCATTCCATACCAACCAACATTTCATAGCATACCATTATACTCACCTTTTTATTACCATCATTTGATTACCTAGATGCCAAAATAACAACCATTTAAAGTACCATATGCACATGATATCATATCTATTACTTCATCAACCAAATAGCATATTCACAAGCCATACATAAAGGCAAATTTCATTAAACAAAGATACCTATACATGTCATTATAACCATGACTCAAAATCATCAAAATCTACTAATATAGCAGAAGGATAGTGTGAGGGATCTTTGACAAGCTTTCAAACCAAACGAGCTTCTGATTTTCTAAAAACATGAGAGAAATAACACCAAGTAAGCATATATGCTTAGTAAGTTCGTAAATCATAAACAATGCTTACCATTTCAATATATAAGCTTAAAAGTAAGTTTGAATTAATCCAACATAGCTTGGCACAAGCCTAAGCAACAACAACCATTCAAGTTAGTGATAACCACATAACTTAGCAAATTCATTGCATAATATAATAGCTTTTATAAACATAACATATAAGCATTCATATTTTCATGAACATGGCTAGGCATTTTTAATCATCACCAACTCATATCTTTCTCATGCTTTCATAGCATTACTTATCGAAATATTTATTGTTCCTTCCTTTTGTATACCCGTTGAACCACTAGAATAATATCGGGTAGGCGGAAATCTCACACACTATGTGCTAACATATGGTCAAAACCATTTCTTTCTCTTTTCTCATATAAATGCTCACTCTCGAGCCATAAGAGGGTTTGCTCACACAAGCTGTCGGTCGAAACGTAGCTACATGGTGCTACTCACACAAGCTATCAAGTAATCGCAACACATGCTAGAAACTCAGTCACCGGTAGGACGTTCTGGACCAATACTCGAAACACGGTAACCCCTAATGGCATGTCATTTGTATCCTATATATTCTTAAGGTTCAAATGAGATCCGAAAGTTTTTGAAATTTTGTTGGATATTTTCGTAGAGTCATAATATCATAATACAACATAATAGCATTTAATTCAAGCATATTAAGAATTTAATTAAATGTACAAACTCACCTTGATCACAAATGAAGAAATACAATAAGCTAATCCAACATTTTTTCCTTTCCCCGATCTAAATCCATATGATGCTTTTCTTGATCTAAATAATCAAATTTAATTCATTCAAACTTCATTCTATTCAATTCAATCAAAAAATCATATTTTGGCAAAATTATGCTTTTGCCCCTAAATTTTGATTTCATTACAATTTAGTTCCTAAGATTATAAAATGAAATTCATGCAACTTTAATGCTAACCCAAGCTAGCGAATTTCACTTAAGTCCTTAATAGCCGATATTTTTCATTAATTTCACAATTTACCATGAATATTACATATTTTACAATTTAACCCCTAATTGACAAATTCACCAAAAATTACTTAACAAAAGTTGTGTAACTAAAAATAATCATTCATTTTATTCGATCAAACATCACAAAAAACACATAAACATTCATGGTAAACTCTTAGACTTTTAACAGCTTTGTAAATTAGTCCCATGCTAGCTAGATTAAGCTACAACGACTCCAAAAACATAAAAATTATTAAAAATAGGACAAAATGCACTTACATGCACAAGAAGAAAGATGGTCAAATGTTGAAGCTAAAAAAAGGTGGTATTTTCCCTTAGAAAATCAGCTAGGTGAAGAACATAGACGAAAATTTGGTTTTTTTTACTTATTTTGGTTTTATTTATTAAATTACCTATATAACCTTTATTAATCACATTAATGATGTAAATATTTGTCCACTACTTTTAGTAATGTTCTAATTGCCATTTAAGGCCCCTCATAATCCAGTTTCATAGTAATTGACACCTTTTACTTATAGAACTCAAATTTTGCACCTTATGCAATTCAGCCCTTTTTATCAAATTAAGCATTTAATCGATAAAATTTATTCATGAAATTTTTATACGACACTACTAACACACTATAGACATTAAAATATTAATAAAATAATTATTTTGTCGTCAGATTTGTGGTCCCAAAATCACTGTTCCGATTTCACTGAAAATGGATTGCTACAATTGTTTTGAAGTGTTCTCAGGTCTCATACGAGGATTCCCCTTCAAATTATTTAAAGTTGGTCATTTCTCACCTAAGTTGAATGGTTCAACTAATAGAAAAAATTTTATAGAGAAATTTTTTCATTAAATCGTTCCACATGGTAATGGAACTCAGTTTTAATGAATCTATCCAATCATTCGCATTGTTGCACAATGAGAACGGGAATAACTGAAGACGCACAAGATCATTGGATACCCCATTGTATTTGAAGGTATCGTAGAGTTGTAAGAATTGCTTCAAGTATTGGTTTGGGTCTTCCACCATGTTTTCCTTAAATTGCAGTGTGTTTTGGATCATCTGAATAGTGGTCGCTTTTATCTCAAACTTATTGGCATTGATTGTCGACCATTCTATGCTTCCTCACATCGTGTCTAATGTAGGTAACATCTGCTGGTCCATGGGGACTTCTTCTCTGTTATTAACTTGTTGATCTCTTGGATTTTTGAATAGTGTAATTTCCTGAGGCAAATTAATTACCGTGTATGGATCAGTGTTCATGAGTTGACGATTGCGCCTATTGTAATTAATTACTTTCTCAACGTATATCTAGGTTTTAACTTTCCTAATTGTCTTATTGATAGTAAAAAATATTTTCAAGATTTATTACCGAAACTTCCCAGGCAATGGTGCTAACAATGTGACCACAAATAAATGAATTATCGTTTATAGTAAAAATAACACCAAATATATAAAAATTAATTCAAGGGTGTCTGCAAGTGCATGAGTCAAATTGTAATGTAATATGGTTTACAATGAAACACTTGGAAGCATTCTAAGGATTGAACCCAAGGGAGAATAGAATAAATTTATAAAAACCTTTTTACAATAATAAGTCTAAATAGTATTAATTAAATCCTATATTATGACAAATCATAAAATAGATTAATGATAGAAATTAAATAACTAAAAAATTAAACAAGAAAAATAACAAACGACTAAAATCAACAACCCAATCAAGAATATTAACTCGCTTCAGGGTTTATAATTACCTTTGAATTAGGGTTTTAGGGTGGATTAGCTACCGATTAACCACTTATTATCGCTCGACCTTTAACTAATTAATCGATTGGTTAATACTCGCTTATCTCTCAACCTAACTTTCTCAACTATGATAAATTGTAATTTACTCGATTCGACTATCTCCTAATCTTGTCTAACCTATGATAACTTCCTAGGGTTATCAAGCCTAGGGTTTAAGAAAGCATATTCTATACCAAATAATCCTCTCTAAAAACCTTAAATCCTTTGTTAATGACGTCCACATCCACTCTTTAATCTCCCCTAAGGGATTTAGCCACTCCTGTTATTCATAATCTTTAACTCAATTGAATAAATCATGTAAACAATTTGATTGAATGGGAAGAGAAATTCATAATCTTTAACTCAATTGAATAAATCATGTAAACAATTCGATTGAATGGGAAGAGAAACGAGATTAGAATAAACATGGATTTGATATCAAATGAAGAATGGAGTAGCAAATCAATTGATCGGAATAATGAAATATGTCAAATACAAATAAGAAATAAAGTGAAATACTTTAATAAGATAAAATAACTCTTGGAAATAAACTGAAATACTTTAATAAAATAAAATAACACTTGGATCTAAATTGATTCCAAGAGCGAAAACAAATAGTTTATGAAAAGCTAAAAGAAAGCTAATCTAATCCTACTCCTAAACTACTCGGGTTTTTTATTACTTCTAGGATGACTTAGTTACATCAGGCCCCTAAGGACTTATTTATAAGAGTGTTGACAACCCAAATTACATCTTTGACATGTCCTATGTAACACCCCGTACCCGAGACCGTTGCCGAAATCGAACACGAGGTGTTAACAGACTTAATTCATTACTTAAACAGCACATACAATTCATTTAAAAATTTTCCAGACTAGCTGGCTAACTGCATCACAGTCTCTTTAAAAATCATATCTCGAGTTCCAAAACTCGAAATCCAATTCCGTAAATTTTTCCTGAAACTAGACTCATACATCTATCTACTAATTGTTTTCTAAAATTTTTGGTCAGGCCAATTAGTACAGTTTATTAGTTAAAGTCTCCCCCATTTCAGGGTTCTACTACTCTGACCTCTGTGTATTACGAATCAGATATCTCCCTGTATAAAGCTTCAATGACTATACCGTTTGTTTCTAATAAAACTAGACTCAACAATGAATTTGTACATATAAATCATGACTTTTAATTATCTTTGTAAAATTTATGGTGAATTTCCAAAGTCATAATAGGGGATCCAGAAATCGCTCTGGCCTTGTTTCACAAAAATTTAAACATCTCATAAAATATAGCTCATATACCTATTTTGTTTCTTCCATATGAAAATAGATTCATCAAGATCTGATTCCATAACTTATTCATTATTTAATTCCATTTCTACTATTTTTAGTGATTTTTCAAATTCGTGTCACTACTGCTGTCTGAATCTATTTTGTGATAAATTTTACCTATTTCATGGTTTCCATGGATTAGCTAGCAATTTGACATACATAGCACCAAATATGATCATGATTAGCCATTCCAATGGCTAATCATTACCAAGCATTTCCATACCTCTCAATAACCATATCATAAGACCATATATACAAAATGATTATAATGCTATACTCAAAATATATATGCCATTTTCGCATGGCTATACGAATATATATACATTACCAAAAGATACTTAATTAACAACAAAGGTCGGTCCTATACATGCCATTATCAAAGTTCAACTAAAAGAGTACCAAAAAGGGGCTTAGATAGTGTGGATGACTTCGACTTTGACACTTCCGAGTCTGATAGCTGACGAACAAAATCTATAATACGGTGAATTTAAGCAACAGAGTAAGCGTTTCGATGCTTAGTAAGCTTATAAGTAAGGAAATCATTTGAAACAAAAACATAAAAGAAATAGCATTCATAAGGATAAATAATTATCTATGCACAAGATCACATATTCATTTTAATTTACACTTCTATCAATATGTTTACACATTCGAAGTCAAACTTAACTAAATTACATTTGAATCAATTTCATGTAACTCGAGTGAGCTATAGACTTCATATAACCCTAAGGAATGGCCGGGAGAGCATTATTCAATTACATAATCACAACTTATACTGTACCACATTTTTCCAATGTATATACTGTGACAGCCCTAATGTGACCCTAGTCGAAAAGTGGTTTCGGGACCACAAAACCGAGTCATAAAAATAATTAACCGTCATATTTGATGCTTATTATATGTGAATATGAATGTGTGGAAGTTTCATACTTTAATTTGGTCAGTATATGTGAAATTTATTAGTAGGGACTTATGTGAGACAATTTAGAAATGTGCTAGGCAAATGCTAAAGTGGCCTATTAATGTATGTGGGAAAGTGCTTGTACTTGCATGTCAAATTAGCCAAACTATAGGTAGTGGCCGGCCATGCTACAAATTATATAATCAAATGTGAATTTTCTATTAACTTTAAATAGCTAGATGCCATATTAGTATGGAGGATGTAATAAAATAAAGAAATGATAATTAAAGAAAGAAAATGGGTGAAAGAAACAAAGTCTTCATCCATGTTTCTTCCTAGCCGATTCTAAAGAAAGAAAAGAACAAGAGCATTCGGTGATCTTGAACTCAAAATAAGGTGAGTAGTTCATGTTAATTCTTGAAATTTTAGTATATTTTGAGTTAGTTCTTAAGTTCTTTGCTTAACCCATGACCAAAATTTGAAATGGTGTGGTGTCTTGAGTATTCGGTTTTAGTTATTATAGGATAAGATTGGGTTATAGTCTTTATGTTTTATGAAGAATTGTTGAAGAGAAAATGTTCAGGAAATGGTTATTGTTCATGTTATTTGGATGAAAAAGAAAATGGTAGTTAGGTGAAGTAGAGTCTAACAAAGGAGCACATATGTGCATTAGTTGCTAAATGGAGAAAAATCAGCTAACAAGTTGTGTATTAAGGCCGAATATGATTTTGGGTATTATTGGGCAATGTATGTGTTTTGAATTGATGGAATGGAGAGGATGCTTTAATTGTGTTATGAACAATTATATGTTAAATTAAGGTTTGCTAAGCTAGCTATTGAGGTGAAATGCAAATGTTAGTATTTGATTTGGTAATAATCTGCTTGGGGACAGCAGCAGTAAGGTGATTTTGGAAAATCGCCATAATTTGCAGGAGTTGAGTTAGAAGCTAAATAAATTATGTCATTAAAGCTTGAAGAGTCTAGTTTCTTACAAAAGAAACTATAAAAACAAAAGAGTTACCGATCTTGAGATATTTGAAATATTGTGGGGCTGAGTCAAAATGACTACTAGATTCCCTGTTCTGTTTTTATAAAATCAGTATAAATTGTACAAAAATGGCCCTAAGATAAAATTTATGTGCTTAGACTCCTTAATGAGTCTAGTTTCAAATGTAATAAACGAGAACATATTTTGAATTCTGTACAATGAGAAATTTGATTCGTAGTGAAGAGTAGTTAGTTTAGTCAAACAGTGAAACAAGGTGAACTTTAAGAAAAATCTGGTATTGTTGGGCTAAACTAAAAATTTTGAAAATTTTATGGATAATAGATAAATGAGTCTTCTGTCAAGAAAAATTTACGGCAATTGATTTGGAGTTTCGTAGCTCCAGTTATAAAAACTTTAGTGACTGTTGCTCAGGAAGTCAGCTTATAGGGAAATTGTAATTATATTGTAAACATTAATGAAAATTTGCTAATGAATTATTTATTGATTTTTATAAAGCTTACTATAATCTATATGTGTGAAAGTCGAATCTATATGTATTATATTCTGAAAGTAATACTTGAATTGTCGATTAATGACTAGTTTAAAATTTGTTGAACTTAAGCTCAAGAGCAAAGGGGGACTAAATCCGATAAAGGGAAGGAAAAAGTAATTGAATAGCCGTTGAAGTCGTTCGACAACATCTGAGGTAAGTCTTCGAGTAATGAAACTTAGTTTATGATTTGATTAAGTCATGACATATAAGCATAACGAATGAACGGAGATATAATGACTTTACTTGAATGATATATTGAGGTGATTAGTTTATACCTATGACGGGTAGCCGAATGTGTATAGAGATCATGTTATAAAGCCAATCAAAATCATGTTCCTTGTATGTGGCTATCGAGCCGAAATTGGTAAGGTTTGATAAGTGTCTTGTGTTTGAGCTTTAGTAATGAAAATGAAATATGGATGTGTCATGATTTATTGATATATGTGCATGATTATTCGGATGACATCCGGGCTAAGTCCCGAAGGCATTTGTGCTAGTGACTATATCCGGGCTAAGTCCCGAAGGCATTGTGCTAGTGACTATATCCGGGCTAAGCCCCGAAGGAATTTGTACTATTGACTATATCCGGGCTAAGTCCCGAAGGCATTTGTGCTATTGACTATATCCGAGCTAAGTCCCGAAGGCATTTGTGCTATTGACTATATCCGGGCTAAGTACCAAAGGCATTTGTACGAGTTGCTATATCCGGCTAAATCCCGAAGGTACTTGGGTTTGGAAGTGAGCGATCTTGCTGTAATAATTTCAATTAATACGCTCATAAAATCCAAACAATAAGGTATGTTTCGTATATGCATCGGAAAGGTTGATTCCTTTTAAATAGTATTCGCTCAATTGATTAACGAACTTCCGACCTCTAGTTAGGTTTGATTCCCTGTGTATGAATATAATGGTTGAAGCATGAAGTAAGTATGATTTGAGAACATGCATATATGCAATTATTCATGTAGTCATATGAACTTTATACCTTAGTCGTGAATAATTTCATTACTTGAACTTACTAAGCATTAAAATGCTTACTCTGTTACTTTGATTCTCTGTTTTATAGATTTTGTTCGTCAGCTATCGGACTCGGGAGTGTCAAAGTCGAAGTCATCCACACTATCTAAGCCACTTTTGGTTCTCTTTTAGTTCAATTTTGAAAATGGCATGTATATGGCTGACCCTTGTTGTTAATTAAGTACCCTTTGGTAATGTGTATTCGTATAGCCATGCGAAAATGGCTCGTATATTTCGAAGTATAACATTATGGTCTTGTGATATGGTTATTAAGTGGTGTGGAAATGTTTGGTAATGACCAGCCATTGGAATGGCCAATCATGGTCCTATTGGTGCTACGTACGTCATGGCTAATCGGGATTACCCTTGATAATAATGTATGTCAATTTACTATTTGATTCATGGAAAATTATGAAATAGGTAAAATTTACCCTAAAATAGATGCTGACAGCAGCAGTGACGTGAGTTGGAAAAATTACTAAAAATAGTAGGAATGGAATTAAATAGTGAATAAATTATGTAATCGAATATTGATGAGTCTATTTTCATATGAAAGAAACAAAACGACCATATGAGCCATAGTTTATGAGATGTTTAAGTTTTCGTGAAACAGGGCCAGAGCATTTTCTGGATCCCCTATTCTGACTTTGAAAATTTACCATAAATTAACCAGAGATAATTAGAAGTCATTCTTTACATGTATAGATTCCTTTTTGAGTCTAGTTTCACTAGAAACAAACGGCATAAGTATTGAAGCCCTGTACAGGGAGATATCTAAGTCGTCATGCATGAAGGTCAGAGTAGTCAAACCCTGAAATAGGGGAGAATTTAACTAATAAACTGTACTAATTGGATCAACCAAAAATTCTAGAAAAAAATTTGTAGATGGATATATGAGTCTAGTTTCAGGAAAAATTTACGGAATCGGTTTTTGAGTTTTGTAACTCGAGATATGATTTTTAAAGTGACTGTGATGCAATTAGCCAGCTTGTCTGGAAATTTTAAAATGAACTGCGTAAGTAAATGAATTAAGTCCGTTAACACCTCGTGTTCGACTCCGGCAACAGTCTCGGGTACGGGGCGTTACATATACGAACCAGACCTGGTCATATTAGGGATTATGAGCACATTAATCGGAATTATTACGACAGAACCGCGCCTTTCCAAACATAATTACTTTCGGAATTTGGCTCGGATGTAATAACCAGCACGAATGCCTTCGGGACTTAACCCGGTTATAATAACCCGCACGAATACCTTCGGGACTTAACCCGGTTATAATAACCCGAACGAATGCCTTCGGATCTTAGTCTGGATATAGTAACTAGCACAAATGCCTTCGGATCTTAGTCCGGATATCATCCGAATAATCATGCACATATATCAATATATCATAACACATCTGTATTTCATTTTCATTACTAGAACTCAAGCACAAGACACTTATCAACCATTCTCATTTTCGGCTCAATAGCCACATACAAAGAGCATGATTTCGATTTGCTTTATAACATGATCTCTATACACATTCGGCTACCAGTCATAAGTATAAACTAATTACCTCGATACATAATTCAAGTAGAATCATTATATCACCGTTTATTTGTTATGTTTATATGCCGTGATTTAATCAAATCATAAACTAAGTTCCATTACTCAAAGACTTACCTCGGATGTTGTCGAACGATTTCAACGGCTATTCGATCACTTTTTCCTTTCCCCTATCCAACTTTGATCCTCTAAGCTCTTGAGCTAAATCAAAAAATTTACTTCCCAAATCAAACACAGTCATACGGCATCCATATACATTTTAGAACCAATTCACTTGAATTAATTGCCCACTTAAGTCTCTCGTCATTTCATTTTCAAATTTGTATATTTGGTAAGTCACATTAAACAATTATACATATAGCTTTAATACATTTTATACTAGCCGAAATGTACCATCAAGATATACTTTACTCAAATAATTTACCTTGGCCAAACATGTACAATGTTTTGTAGCTTAATAATTATAATATACATCATGTATTTATAATATTTATGCGGCCAACTATCCATGGTCATACACACACACAATCAAAAATAAATACCAAAATTTTCATATCCTTTATGCCCTAAGCCGAATACACTTGTCATGTTCACCTACATTTTTCAACAATTTCTTCTTAATCAAACGCATATTTGGCTAGAACCATGGAAATTTTTAGCAATTTTTTAATTTAACCCCTAATCGATTATAACACATTTAAGCATTCTTTTCATTTTATTAACTCAAACCACATACATTACTCAAGTACAACATTTTCATATTCGGCATTAGCATCAAACATAATAGCCAATTCTTCCCACTTTGAATCTATGCATCTATTTGATCATAGTTTGTTCAAGCACTCATACAACAAGATTCATCCAATTTAACAAGAAACAAAAACCTTATTTCTCCATAGCTACTATGGCCGAAAGTTCTAGACATCTCAATACCGAAATTTCTAACATGGGTTACCTAAAGAACTTGGTGATTAGTTCAAATTTATCTAACATTTCAAAAATTTACATGAATTTCATACCTCAATGAAGACCTAAATGACCGAATGGCTCCTTTCTCCCCAACTCTTCTTCTCTTTCGGTTTTTGGAAAGAAACAAGGTGAATACTTTGTTGTTTTCACCCACCTACTATTTTATTTCTTTATTTTATTACATTCATTCATGATAATATGGCATTTAACTAAATAAAGCTTATAAAAATTATCATATTTTATAATATAATAGTAACATGGCCGGCCACTAACTAGAAATGGGTAAATTAACATGCAAAACCATTCCTTTAAACACATGCATTATTAAACCATTAAAAATTAACTAATCACATTTCAAAAGTATCACATATAAGTCCTATTGAATAAATTCACATGCAAATGACCAAATCAAAGCTTAAAACTTTCACACTTGTATTTACTCACTTCATAAACATGAAATATAACTTATAATTATTTTTTATAGCTCGGTTTTGTGATCCCGAAACCACTTTCCGACTAGGGTCAAATTAGGGCTGTCACATCCTAGGTCTTCGTATAAAGTTGATTGTGTGGGAAAAAAAACCTTGATATTCTTGGGCACCACATCAACCTATATCGCGTCATAGCCCTTGCATGGCGCGACATGATGAGCAAATTATGCCTTGCTTGGTTCGTTTCATACTTTGGCAGCTTGGGAAACTTGTGCAATGTCGTCTCTTGCTTCTACGTCAATTGGGCCTATAAATCTTCATCCTACACACTCAATTTAGCATATTAGAACTACCTAAGGCCTGTGTCGGCTTAATAGGTCACAACATTTGACGACAGGTCAATTGCTAGTTTGGTTGGATCGAGTTTCCATCATCTCAATCAACCTAGATGTGTTTTAGTTCTCCAAGTTCCGTCGAAAATATAGGTTATATAGCTTTTATGTCTGTTCCCAATTCACATAACTTATTCTAAAATAATAAAATAAATCATTCGTGGAGATTATAATCGATGATCTAATTATACATACCCGAATATTAAGAATAATTTCAATTTTCTAGGAATCACAACTTTGGTAAATTTACTTTATCATATATAATAAAATAATAGCATACATTCATTCAAATATATATCCCTAAACATGTTGATAATTACAAGAATATCATATCTTATAAAAATTAATCAAATAAGAAGAAGAAAGAAAACTTTTGGTTTCAATTTATACTATAAACATATCACAACCTAGCTCTGATACCAATTTTTGTGATATTTATGTAATAAACCCTTTATTGAGATTGCACATGTATTTTCGACTAGACAAATACTTATCGTTCACGACCTTCTTTTCTATTATAGTACCACGAACTGCTTCGAGTATGGGCTCAAACAAATTTGAATCAAATACAGAATTGAAAATATTTTCTTTACTTTCAATTGGAAAGCAAAATTCTCTTTTATAGAAACCGATAGAATTATTATTCAAAAAAATAATTTATACATAGAAAATTAATTCTCATTATTTTCGGGCATAATAAAATATCTCAAATTTTTATTGAAATCGTACATATGTTTTCGGCTAGACGAATTCTTGTCGTTCCTGGCATTCAACTGAATGACTTTCTTTTTTATTCTCGTACCATGAACTGCTTTCATTATGGGCTCAAACAAATTTGAATCAAACACAAAACTGAATATATTTTCTTTACTTTCGTGGGAAAGGAAAATTCTCTGTAACACCCTTAACCCGTATCTGTCGCCGAAATAGGGTTACAGAGCATTACCGGAGTTTTCAAAACAAACAGACATAAATTTCAAACTTTCCAAACCATATCAATAAACACATTAAAACCAATTCAAAACATACATATTGTCCCTTAAACGAGCTATCGATGCCCTAATTACACATTAGAAACATGTCAAGACTAAATCGGAAACTAAGAGAATTTTTCAGAAAATCATAAAAATTTTCAACACTGCAGAGGTCACATGGCCGTTTGACTCACACGACCAAGAGACAAGCCTGTGTCTCAAGTTGTGTGGGCATTCGAAGTAGGGATATACGGCTGTGTCCTAGCCCGTGTCCGTACCCATGTAACTCACTAACTTGTGTCACATGGCCAAGCCACACACCCGTGTCTCTACCTATGTGGACGAAAATAGGCCATTTTACAAGCCATTTTTCTCACCCAAACTAGCATGTACCTATAACCAAAATGCACATATGCACAAGCCTTAATAAGGCACCAAAATCAAGCATAAACAAATCATATACATATGGTATAACATCATACAACCAATATGCCCTTAGGCACCTTAAATGACAATGTATAAACATGTTTAACCATGTGTTCAAATTGGCCAAAATGACTAACTAACTTTCAACTAAACTTGTATCAATTCAAACCATTGAATTAACTTACCAAATCTTATCAAATGATACAAAATATTCCATTCATTAACTAACATCAATAGCCATTTATATACCTTTCATAATAAGATACCAAACCACAACAAGTTATAAGGCTTATACAATATGCATATATATTTATCACAACTCAAACATATTAAGCCAAACATCGGCCATAAACTAAGCTCATATCAACAACAAAATGCTACGTCACAAGCCAAACCAAATGGTTATTCCAACAACCAAAACACATGGCCAACATTAGCCAAAATACCTATACATGCCATTATAACCAAAATTAAACATATGGAAGTACCAAAAGAGCCGATAGATAGTGTGATAGATATCCGATGACTTTCCAACCTGAACGAGCTTTCGAAAACTACCAAACATAGAAAAATTAATACAAAATAAGCATGTCATGCTTAGTAAGTTCGTAACACGTACAGTCTAACCTTGCCAACACAATATACAACCACAAAGCATGTAAACCCAATCCAACATGAGAATAACTAATTCAAAAACTTATATATATATATGTACATTCATACTCTTAACTTTCACAAGGTACACATTACTTACCTTTCATCAAACTAATGTAATTTACATTGAAAGCTCTTACCGAAGTTCACACGAGGTAATAATATGATGGTTGACCTATCCCTTTTCATTATTCGATAACTGAAGTTATCCCTTTTCATAGTTCGACAGCCTAAGCTATCCCTTTTCATAATTTTATGGTCGTCACCATCCCTTTTCATTGTTCGATGGTCATCACCATCCCTTTTCATAATTTGATAGCTGAAGCTATCCCTTTTCATAGTTCGATAGTTGAAGCCATCCCTTTTCATAGTTCGATGGTCATCAACATTCCTTTTCATTGTTGATGTTCGTCACCATCCCTTTTCATAATCGATAGTCGAAGCTATCCCTTTTCGTATTCGATAGCAGAAGCTATCCCTTTTTATTTGTCAATGATCGATGTTATGCCGTTGGATTCTTCCGTCAACACTCAATTTAATATTATACAATAATAGCTTTCAATTCATAAATAAAAACGAAACTTAAACGTATGAACTTGCCTTGACAATAAACGTAGAAAAATGAAGTCGACTAATCCGAAGCTTTTTCTTTGCCTCGATCTAAAGATGTACATGGTTTATCTTGATCTAAATGAATAAGTTCAGCTCAATTCAATAATCATTCTTTTCAATTTAACTCAAATTCACATTTTAGTAAAATTATAATTTTTCCCTTATACTTTTGATTTCTTTACAAATTAATCCTTAGGCTCATAAAATGAAATTCATGCAATTTCATCCCTACCCAAGCCTAGCAAATATCAGACAAGCTTATAGCAGCCCTCACAGTTCATTAATTCACAAATTACACCATGAATATTTCACATTTTTTAATTTAACCCCTAATTGACAAATTTATCAAAAAAACACTTAACAAAAGTTATTTATCTAACAATAAGGATTCATTTTCTTCCATTAGACATCACAAACAACTAAAATGCGTTCATGGTAAAACCCTAGACATTCAACAGTTTTGCAAATTAGTCACTGGGCTAGCTAGATTAAGCTACAACAACTCCAAAAACATTGAAATCATTAAAAGTGGGACAAAAACCACTTACATGCACAAGGATGAACTTGTCGAATGCTCAAACCATAAAATGGTGATTTTTCTCCTTAGAAAAATAAGAAAAAAAAAGAAGATGGACTAAAAATGGTTTTATTTTTACTTATTTTGATTTATTTATTAAATTACATAGATAACCTTTAATTAAACCTTCAAAAATCAGTTAAAAGATGTCCATCTTTGTCCACTAGTAATGTTAATGGTCTAGTTACCATTTAAGGCCACCCACATTCAAAATTCATAGCAATTTGGAATTTTTTACTTATAGAACTCAAGTTTTACACCTTTTGCAATTTAGTTCTTTTTATCAAATTAAGCATGCAAATGATAAAATTTCTTAACAAAATTTTTATACGACACTAATAACATGCTGTAGACCTTAAAATATTAATAAAATAATTATTTAAATGTCAAATTCGTGGTCCCAAAATCACTATTTTGATTTCACTGAAAACGGGCTGTTACATTTTCTCTTATAGAAACCGATAGAATGGTTATTACAAAAAATATAATTTATACATAGAAAATTAATTCTCACTATTTTCAGGCATAGTAAAATATCTAAAATTTTTATTGTATGTTTAGCCTTAACTGTGTCATCTATTTATAGGAAAAAAAGTGAAACCCTTATTAAATTGTAGAAGATTATTTCAATAGAAAAATTAAATCCTATTCGAACTAGGATTAGATGGGGTGGTAAACCCTAGTTAAACAAACTATTCTTTCCCTAGATAAACAAACTATGGTTTGTTGTCCTTAGCATTAAACATGATAGGCTTTTGGGACTCTTAATCTAGTACTTTATAATTCAATACAACCTGACTTTTTTTCTATTTCCCCAAATAAACATCTTAAATTAATTTTTCAATTAAATAATTTTCTCAACTCAATTCCAATTCCATTACAATGATAATGACTTTATCGTAAAAGAATCTATGAGAAAATATATTTAATATTTCTACATTCAATGGATTCACTAGACCAATTACTTTATTTTCATTTTCAAATTTCAATTATTTAACTGATGAATTAAATAATAATTTGAAAAATCATAAATTCATTTTCCAGGTCATTTCCATTTAGAGAAAACTTCATTAATTTCCAAATGTTTCCCATTTCTCTAACTTTATAATTTCTATCCATTTATGTCCATTTGATTTAACTTACAATTCATTTCTGGCTTCAACGAGCTAGTGGAGGGACCAACTAAACATATGTGTTTAGGGTTCAAATGATTTATAATTAATTTTTAGCTTTTTGCCTATTAATTTTAATCTCATTTAATCACGAAAGTATTCCACTGTATTATCGTGATTGAGCTCTCCCTAATGACATACATTATGAAAACAACTTAATTAGTGCTTTTCAAATGACCTTGTCATAAGTGTGTTACCCTCATAGTATATCCTTAATCTCTTTGGGATAAATTTGTTCCCCCAATATGATTCTATTTTATCTCATGATAACCATTATATATTCCTTCATAAAAAGTCAATTACTATCAAATAGTAATCAAGTCATCCATCATAAAGACGAACAACTTGTGACATTATTTACTTTTCATCAACCATGTAAAGGAAATGAGAGAATATCATTTGCCCAAATCTCGAGCTACGAATTCCACTATTGTGAATGATGCTACATACTGTTGTATACCCAACGCACATGTTTTCAGCTATTTATTTATTTGAAATCAGGCTTTTACTTACATCAAAGTATATTACTCACGCATGCATAGTCTGTCATCCACTCAGGATTAAGGTATGACATACTTTGAACGTCACAAGTGAATAAATCCCTAAATGGATTCAAGATCTATTCTTATTGGGTCTAGTCCAATGTACTATTGGTCTAGTCCAATGTACTATTAGTCTAGTCAGTCATATCACTGTCTCTATCTTTTGGGAGTTATTCACCCCGATGCCTAAGACAAGACATCTCCCCAATTGAACTTGAAAGACGTCATATTAGTATTTCAATCAGTTTTCTCATTTTGGATTAGAATAAGGACATGTTTAAGTTTATATACCCATATTACGGTCCAACCATGTAATATCTCTTAGTATTAGTTTAGACATAAGAAAACCAGTGAGTCAATATTTGCTTTTATTTTTCTTTGCATGCAAAAACCACTTGAGGACAATTATACAAAATATATTAATGTAATCTATGAATTCTTTTATTAACCAATCTATTCGAAAAAATTACAAGTTTACAAACAAATATACTACACTCAGGGCACCAAATCCAACACCAATATGAAATATTTTATCTCATGGTAACCATTACATTTTTCTTCATGAAAAGTCAATTACTATCAAATAGTAATCAAGTAATTCATCACAAAGGCAAATGACCCGTGGCCACGTTAATTTTTCATCAACCATGTAATGTCAATGAGAGGACACATTTACGCATACATTGGGTTATGAATTACACTCTTGTGAATGATGCTACATACTGGAGAACTCGTATACCCAATGCATTATGTATACCCAATGCACTAACTTTTGGTTCCTTAGTTTGAACTAAGTCTTTTACTTATATCAAAGTATATGAGCTACGCATACATAGTTTGCCATTTACTCAGGATTTAAGGTATGTAACACCCCAAACCCGGCCTAGACGTTATGGCCGAATACGGAAGTGTCACATGAAATGGGGTTGAAAATCGTTGTCGTTAAGTTAAAAACCATACTAGTTCATTCGCCCTTATGGCAATTATCAATTTCAAAGCTCTTATTCATTTAATTGCTTAGAGATCAGATGTATTTGTAGCGGAAGATTTAAAAAATGTTGAGTTTAGAAAACCGTTTAAGATTTTAGAAAAGCCCTTGCTTTTGGCAAAATCTGAGTTATAACGCGTTTAGCAGTTATAAAATCATAAAATTCGCAGTCTAACCCAAATTAAAAGAAAACAGTCTGTGTTACATAAAAACTAGAATAAACTAGAATATAAAAATTATATCGCAACCATAATCAGTTCGAACAGATGGTCACCAAGGAGCTCCGCAGCACTGATTCGCCTAAGACTATGGATTACCTGTACAGAATAAACAGAAAAGAGTGAGTTTACGTAAACTCAGTGTGTAACCCCACAGAATTAAGCATGCACACAACCAGAAAATCAAAATCAGTCAGATACAGATTCGGGCTTAAGCCTATTACAGATACAGATATGCAAATCAGAATTAGAAACAGATATCCTACCCCCATCCTCTACACACCATCTCCGACCATCCCTACACACCAAAACACCCACCTAGCCCTACACACCATGTTGTACCGATGCGGCATATAACGAAGATAATGCAACCATGTAGCCAGATAATAGACATAAAATGCATTTCATAATTCTTCCTCCAAAATACATAATCCCATCCCCAATATATAGATATAAATAACAGTCTAACATGCTCACATGCTTACATATAAACATACATAGATAACATATATGCAGATAGTAGTGCAAGTAGACGTATACCAGTATTCTAATTAGATCAGTATATCAAGCAATTAGATCATCATCAGTATCCTAATTAGATCAGTATATCAAACAATCAGATCATTAGGTTTAGGGTTTATTTAGCCCTAACTGACCCTACAGTAGGCCCACAGTCATTTAGGATGACCCATGCAACCCTAAGGAAACATTCAGGGACGTGTGGACCACACGCCCAGATTGCCCTTACTCGTGTGGCCTACAAGGCCTGGCCCAGAATCCACACACCTATGTGACATGCCCGTGTGCGCCCTCACACCTAACTTGGCCTAACTCGTGTATCTCACATAGCCACACTCCGACCATCACACGTTCATCTCTTACACACAGATAATTAAATATAAGCCCATTGAACAAGGATAAGATTTAATTCCAAAAATAACCAAAATTGATAAAGGTAATACTTGAACTTGGGACCTCACACACACACCCAGAACACTTAACCACTGAAGGAGATATAGATTTGTGTTAAACAATTACAGAAACATAAACAATTATTTTATGGCGTTATAACTATACCCCCTAAAAGAAATTTCAACCTCGAAATTTACCTAATCAAAATAGATGAGGATATTGCTAACGCATCGAGTACTCAGGTTCCCAAGTGGCTTCTTCAGTGCTATGATTCCGCCACAGCACCTTTACTAATGGAATGGACTTCTTTCTTAGAACCTTAACATCGCGGTCCAGAATCTAAATCGACTCCTCCTCAAAAGTCAAGTCCGGCCTAACCTCTATCTCCTCAACTGTGACAACATGGGATGGATTAGAATGATACCACCTCAACATCGAGACGTGTAATATGTCATGAATAAGGTCCAGTTCAGGAGGTAGCTCCATTTGATAAGCAACTAGTCCTACACGTTTCAGAATCCTATACAACCCAATAAACCTAGGGTTCAGTTTGCCCTTACGACCGAATCTTAGAACCTTTTTCCACGGAGAAACCTTAAAAAAGATAAAGTCTCCCATCGGGTACTCTATGTCTCGCCTCTTCAAACCGCATAAGATTTCTATCTATCAGAAGCCGCTTTCAGACGATTCTGAATTAGTCGTACATTATCCTCAGTCTCAGAAACCAACTTAGGACCCAAAACCCGACATTCGCCGAACTTAGTCCAACATAGAGGAGTACGACACTTACGACCATACAAAGCCTCGTAAGGTTGCATCTGAATACTAGCTTGGAAACTATCATTGTAGGCGAACTCAACTAGAGGTAGATAATCCTCCCAACTATGTCAGAAATCAATCACGCAACTACGAAGCATATCCTCCAGTATCTGAATCACCCTTTCAGATTCACCATCGGTCTGAGGATAGAGCGCAATACTAAAGTCCAACCTTAAACCCAGAGCCTCATGTAATTTCTTCCAAAACTGAGAGTAAAACGAGGATATCTATCAGAAATAATTGATATAGGAACCCCATGTAGTCTTACTATCCCAGAAATGTACAACTTCACTAGCTTCTGCAGAGAATAATTAGTTCGAACAGGAATGAAGTAAGCAGACTTGGTCAATTGATCTATGATGACCCATACAGAATCCTTCTTAGTTGGTGTTAAGGGCAACCCACTAACGAAGTTCATCGTCACTCGCTCCCATTTCAAAAGGGGAATCTTAACCGACTGTAGAAAACCCAAAGGCAACTGATGCTCAGCCTTAACCTACTAACATGTTAGACAACGAGCAACGAAATCTGTAACCTCACGCTTCAACCCCGATTACCAATACAACTTACAGATATCACGATACATCTTATTACTATCGGGATGCATAGCATAAGGGCTACTATGTGCCTCATTCAGAATCGACTGCCTCAAATTAGAGTCAATTGGCACACAAATCTGACCTCGAAAACATAATACCCCATCATTATTCAATCCAAAATCTGAAGTGCTGCCACTCTCAACCTGACGGAACTACACACCTAGAGTCTCATCCACTAAGTATTTATCTCGAATCTGATTAATCCAAGTCGATTTAACATGTAACTAGGCTAACAAAATCTCATCATCAAACAAACTAAGGCGAGCAAACATCGCCCTCAAATCAGATATCGCTCTACGACTTAAAGCATCGGCTACCACATTAGCTTTACCAAGATGATACTCTATCATATAGTCATAGTCCTTAAGCAACTGAATCCAACGACGCTACCTAAGATTTAACTCCTTCTGAGTAAGGAGATACTTGAAACTCTTGTGATCGGTGTAAACGATACATTCTCACCATACAGATAATGTCTCCAGATCTTCAACGCAAAGATCACTGCAGTCAACTCGAAATCATGCGTTGGATAGTTTCCTTCGTGTGTCTTAAGCTGACGGGACGCATAAGCCACAACCCTACCATCCTGCATCAAAACACAACCCAAACCAACATGCGACGCGTCACTGTACACTACAAACTCCTTTCTAGATTCAGGTTGCATCAGAACGGGAGCCTAACTAAGAACAGACTTGAGCTTCTCAAAGATCTCTTGCTGTACACCAATCTAGAAAAAAGGGACACCCTTATGCAGAAGCTTAGTAAGAAGAGTTGCAATCAAAGGCAACCCATCGATAAACCGCCGACAATATCCCACCTTACTCGTATCCGACACAGAAACAGGGTACGAGGCATTACTGGACTTAATCGTTCACAAGCATGTAAAAACTGGGTTACAAAATTTTGTTCAAATCAAAACTTTTCATACACATGCATAATGTCCAATACACGTGCCTGCGAAGACCTAAACATGCATTAAAAGTAGTTAGGGACTAAATCGAGAACCTTTGAAAGTTTTGGGAAAACTTAGAAATTTTTCCCATGAAACAGGGTCACACACCCGTGTGGACATGGGGACACACCCGTATCCTCAGGCCGTGTAACTCTCTGTTTATGACTTCAACATGCAAATCAAACCACACAGAAAGGTCACATTCCCGTGTCTTCAGGACGTGTTATTCACACGGTTGAGACACACGGCCATGTCTCAACCCGAGTGGCCAACACTTAGGCTATTTTCCATGCCTTCATGTTTCCCATAATCCCTTACAGCCTTATGCACATCAAAATCACAAATCATGGCATCATTGTAGTAATTAAACACCCTTTATTAAGACACATTCATAACATTAATATGTCATCTTACATGTAATGCACCTACTCATAAAATACCAAGTCTAGATTTATTAATTCACGTTCATAAGACCGGTCATTTTGATTACCACTTTTACATTATGCTAAGTTACCAACTTATCCCTCGAGCACTCATATTCAACCATCGTCATGTTGTTTTTATAACATACAATTACTACATGTCTATGATCACCTCAAATGGTCATAGAGAATATATCCAACACGCATGTCATATTTCCAACCATGCATGGCAAACAAACATAATCACATCATAAACATTAGACATGACATAAATAGCTAGGTTTACAAGCCATAACTAATATGAGCCACATCTCATGTCCATATACATATAACTCAATATAAGCCAATACATTTGGCCAAAGCATAATAACGCATGTCATAAAACTAGATCCCTATACATGCCACTCACTTGTAATTTCTAATATATGCCTCATTATTCCTTAGGTAGTAACTTGATAGTGTGATGCTGCCTCCGATGATCTCCAACCCCGAGCTAACCTGACAAGCTAAAAGAAATGGAAAAGAGGGAGTAAGCTTTACGCTTAGTAAGTCCATATGAAAATAATAAGCAATTTATCAATATGCTTCCACCAATTCTTACAACATGATCTCAAGGTAATATTATCATAATTGCCTTTTTACCTATGTTCAGGTCAAGCTATTTTCTCGAGTCACAGTCACTAAATTATTTATATCAGGAGTTAGAAAACTCCAACTTAAGATCCGCTAATTTTCCAAGAAACTAGACTCACATATATTCTTACCATAAAATTTTCAAAATTTTTGGTTTAGCCTATTAGTACAGTTTATTCTTCAAAATCACCCCTATCCTGCTATTTGATAGCTTCAACCTTTCTTTACTAAAAATTAATTATCTCCTCACACGGGATACGAATAATGTTCTCGTTTGTTTATTTTGAAAGTATTCTCATTAAAGATTCTAATCATATAAATTTTAACCAATAATTATTTTTTTAAAATTTTTAATGATTTTCCAAAATCAGGATAGGGGATTTCGAAATCATTCTGACTCTGTCTCACAACAATTTAAATATCTCATAATATGAACTTCTTTTGCTTACTTCATTTCTCCTATATGAAACTAGACTCAATAAGCTTTAAATTAATTTTTTATTCAGCCTTTAATTCTATTTCCATAATTTTTGGTGGATTTTTAAATTCAGACTGCTACTACTATCCAAAACTATTTTAGTGTAAATTAATGATACTAAGTTTATCACACTTTATTAATTCATTTTCACCACATTGGTAAAGATACATACTTATACATCATAAGTATAGACCTATAATCACAAGGTCATCACATAATCATAAGGCCATCACAAAATCATTCTCATAGGCATGAGTTACCTATTTACATCTCCACCAAATGTGCATCATAAACCGAAATCATTTCTCATGAGCTTGGCATACATACCTGTGTTACTCAACATGCTCATATTCATTCCTTACTGATCATACAACATGAATTGAGTTCACATCTCATCAATTTCATGTAAGTACCTATACCACTCACAACATAGTCATAACCTCTATCATTGCGACTTAAACCTTAAATTTCCCGTTGAACCATTTTGAATACCACAAGATAATCACTAAGCCTCAAACATAGGGTACGATGCCGATGCTATGTTCCAAACATGGTCTTACACTAGCTCACACATCTAAGTCGATGCCATGTCCCTAACAAGTCTTACACTGACTTCCATATATCGAGCCGATGCCATGTCCCAGACAGGTTTTACTCTGGCTCTCATGTATCAGTGTCGATGCCATGTCCCAAACAGGTCTTACACTAACACATGTCAAGCCGATGCCATGTCCTAGACAGGTCTTACACTAGCTTGCATATCTCGAGGCCGATGCATGTCCCAGACATGTCTTACACTAGCTATCGTCTTAATGTCGATGCCATGTCCCAGACATGGTCTTACACTGGCTCTCATAATATGGCCGATGCATGTCTCAAACATGTCTTACACTAGCACACATCCATATCACCCAAATGTCATGGCAAGGATATCCGATCTATTCTTAAGGTTCAACCAGGAGTTTTTACCGCATTAAATCTCACCATATATTACTCATCGATACATTCAAGCATTATATACATAATCAAATATTCAATGCATCAATACGACTAAGTTGCATTATTTACGTACAACTTACTCATTTCTATGGGAAATCATATTCCATCAAATTTCTAATGTATTCTACAATCACATGAATGTTATTAACTTTTGGCATCACTTTCACAATACTCAATATCATCAACATATAATTCAATATAACCAAAGCAAGATAGACTTCAAGTATATTAACAATAACATGGATAACATGCTTATTTAGTCACATGGACTTACCTCGAATGCAATTTCGGCTAATTACGCCATTTTAGTCCATAACCTTGTACTTTCTGATTTAAGCCCAAATCTCAATTTTCTTGATCTAACATGATGAAATTCACTCATTTAATCATTACATTAATTAAAACATTCTATAATTCACAATTTGGCAAAATGACCGTTTTGCCTTTAAACTTTACAAAAATTATGATTTTTCCCTTAGACTTGTAAATCGATTTTTATCGAATTTCCTCCTTTACCAAGCCTAGCCGAATTATTTTTATAACTAATCAACTCACAATTTCAATTATTTACAACTTATTTTACAACTTTACAAAATAGCCCTTTTTAGGTGTTTTCATGCAAACTTCTTTCACAAAAGTTATTTATTACACAACCATGACTCATTTTCTTCCATGAAAATTAAGAAAACAACATAAATATTCACATAGAAAAACCTTAGACATTCAACCATTTTGCAAAATAGTCCCCTCATTAGTTAGCTCATGCTATAAGGGTCTTAAAAATGCAAAAATCATCAAGAAAGGCTATCTAAATCACTTACTTGCGAGGAATATAAGTGGCTAATATTTTTGAGCTTTCAAAGCCCCCTCCTTGTTGCCATTTTCAGTGGATGAAGAAGAAAGATGAAAAGATTACAAAATTTTCTCTCTTTTTTTTGTTTTATTTTAATACCAAATAAGTCACCTAATACCCACCAATTTTGACTTTTCAATTTCTTTGTCCCTTATGGCCGGCCATCCCTTTTTAAGGGTCTAATTGCTCTTTAAAGACCCCTAATTATGGTTCTCTAGCTATTTAACACATTTGGATATTTAAACAAAACTTTTTTCCCTCTATATGATTTAGTCCTTTTTCGTAATTAAGCTCACAATCGCTAAAATTAATTCACCAAAATTTTCATGCACTTATATAATCATGCTATAGCACCCAAAATAATATCAAAATAATTTTTCAACCTCAGATTCATGGTTTCGAAACCACTATTCCGACTAAGCCCTATTTCGAGATGTTACACAAACCTAGAAAGCTACGGATCTCAGATACATTCTTAAGCTGTTTCCAATCCAACACAGCCTCAATCTTTCGAGGATCAACATGAATCCCCTCAGCAGAAACCACGTGCCCCATAAATGTTACTTCACGCAACCAGAACTCGCACTTGCTTAACTTGACATAAAGCTGTTTCTCACACAAAATCTGAAGCACAACTCTAAAATGCTTATCCTCCGTCTTAGAGTATACCAGAATGTCGTAATGAAGACCACGATGAACTGATCCAGGTAAGGTTGAAACACTCGGTTCATCAGATCCATGAATGTCGTCGGAGTATTCGTCAGACCAAAATGCTAACAAGGAACTCGTAATGCCCATAACGAGTCCTAAATACAGTCTTATGTACATCAGCCTCCTTAACCCTCAATTGATGATACCCAGAACGAAAATCAATCTTTGAAAACATGGAAGCCCCTTTGAACTAATCAAACAAGTTGTCAATCCTCGGAAATGAATACTTATTCTTCACAATCAACTTGTTCAACTACCGATAATCGATACACATCCTCATGGTCTCATCCTTCTTCTTAACAAACAGAACTCGTGCTCCCCATGAAGACACACTAAGACAGATGAAACCACAGTCCAGAAGCTCCTGAAATCGAGCTTTAAGCTCAATAAGCTCTTTCGATGCCATACGGTAGGGGGCAATGGACACTGGAGCCATACCCAAAAGAAGCTCAATCCCAAACTCCACTTCCCTATTAGGAAGTAATCCTGGTAACTCCTCAAGAAAGACGCCCGGAAAATTCTTTACTATTCTGATATTCCCAACAGAAGAGTCCCCAGAATTAGAAACACTTACCTAGGCTAAGTACGTCTCACACCCTTTTCGGACCAGTTTCTCAGCTACTAGTGTGGAGATCATATGTGACAGATAGTCTCGATGCTCACCAATCATAACCACCTCCACATCATCCTTGGTCCTCAAAACGACCCTCTTAGATGCGCAATCCAAACTGACTCGATGCTCCACCAACTAGTCCATACCAAGAATTAGATCAAACTCCCCAAACGGAAGCTCCATCAAATTCTCCAGAAAAACAGTCCCTTGCAGCTCTAACGGAACATCCCTATAGAGTTTACTAACCTGAACAGACTGCCCCAATGGACTCAGTACAGTAACCTCACTAGTAGTGCTCTTCACAAAAATCCCTACAGTTTCAAATATTGAACTAGCTATGTAATAGTGAGTAGACCCTATGTCTATCAAAGCCACGTAAGGTACATCAAATACAAAGAATATACTAGTGTTGACGTCAGGAGCATCTCTATCCTCTTGGCGACATGCAGCATAAACCAAAGCAAGTTGCTTCACCTCAGTCTGACCAGCACCTCTGTCTAGTGCTCTCTGTCCACGACTAACACTGTTACCACCCCTAGCCTGTCCACAACCCTTAGGTGGTTGCTGAACTGCTCTCTAAGGCTGTACAGTACTCGGAGCTGAAGTTTGCATCTGATCTGCCCGCTGTAAACACTCTCTAATACGGTGCTCAAGAGACTCACATCTCAAACAAGCCCCAATCCTCCTCCAACACTAGCCCGGATGGCGTCTCCCACAATCTCCACAAGGCAGCATCCCAGTAGAAGTAATAGGGCCTTCACTCTAACTGGCCAATCAAATCTGGCCCTTTTCTTAGGCATTTACACAGAACTCGAGGGCTCCAAATCCCTCTTGTTCTTATCTCTCTCCCTATCTCTATTCTGGCACTCCGCGCGCTTAAAATCCTTGGTAATTTTCACCTTCTCTACCAGAATGGAAAAATCACACTCTTTCTGTGGAGCAATCAAAACCCTTAGATTATCCTTTACGTCGTCCTCAAACCTAACACACCTCTCATACTCAAACGCCATAATGTCTCAAGCATAACGGCTCAACCTCAGAAATTTGGCCTCATACTCGGCCACAGATTGGTCACCTTGAATGAGATTCAGAAAATCATGCATGCGAGCATCGACGTAGCTAGCTCCTACATAGTTATTCTGAAATGTAGTCTTAAAGAATTCCCAAGTCAAACGATCTGGCTGAGTAACCTCCTTAACCATCAACCACCACTAGTAAGCCTCATCGCGAAACAAGGAAACTACACCCTTTAATTTCTACTTGGGGGTACAGTCCAAATCATCCATAATCCTCTTCGTGGCCTCCAACCAATACTCAGCCACATTAGGGGCGACTCCCGTGACACCCCTAAACAACTTAGCTTCATTAGACCAGATTCGCTCAGTTACCGACCCTCAATCCCTAGATCCAGAATTGGGTCTAGCGACCCTCTCTAATATCCTCAATATGGCTTGGGACAGTGCGTCGTCCCCAGCCAAACGACTCTGAGACCCAGTCTCAGTTGCAGGTGACACAGGTGTCTTACTAGTATCCAAATTTGATATGCTACCTAGAGATGAGGACTCAGCTCGAGCCCCCTACGACCTCTACCTTAGCCTCGACTACCACGTCTACGGATACCCCGTACACTCATTGTAATTTTGAAGTTTTATTTACATTAAGAGTTTCATGCATCAGTTCAATATTTATTAACAGGTGTTTTATGTAATAAATGGCATAAGTTCAATAATGTTTCCAAAAGTTTCAATCTTTATTCGTTTCACTACAGTTTTCAAAGAGTGCTAACTATAGTGTTTCAGAGAATACTTACAGGATCGGCACTAGAGACTCGGTGTACCATGTACTTAATTAGAGTGTTTAAAATATTTTGAAAACCAATTCTTTAAAACCAAATTTTGGAACCCAAAATTCATAGCTGAGTTTTGCAATCTGACTCTGATACCACTAAATGTAACACCCCAAACCCGACCTAGAATTTTTGGCCAAATTCAAAAATGTCACATGAAATGGGGTTGAAAACTGTTGTTGTTAAGTTAAAAACCATAATAGTTCCTTCGCCCTTATCGCTATTATCAATTTCAAAGCTCTCATTCATTTAATCGCTTAAAGATAAGACGTATTTGTATCAGAAACTTTAAAAAATATTGAGTTTAAAAAATTGTTTAAGGTTTTAGAAAAACCCTTGCTTTTGGTAAAATCTGAGTTATAACGCATTGAGCAGTTATAAAATTATAAAAGTCGCAGTCTAACCCAAATTAAAAGAAAACAGTCCGTGTTACATAAAAACTAGAATAAACCAGAATATAAAAATTATATCGCAACTATAATCAGTTTGAATAGGTGGTCACCAAGGGGCTCCGCAGCACCGATCTGTCTAAGACTGTGAATACGTATACAGAATAAACAGAAAAGAGTGAGTTTACGTAAATTCAGTGTGTAACCCCGCAGAATTAAGCATGCACACAACTAGAAAATAAGAATCAGTCAGATATGGATTCGGGCTTAAGCCCATTACAGATATAGATATGCAAATCAGAATCAGAAATTAGATATCCTACCCCCATATTCTATACACCATATTAACCATCCCTACACACCATGTGGGGTTTAAAACACCCACCCAGCCCTACACACTATGTTGTACCAATGCGGCACATAACAGATATAGTGCAGCCATGCTGCTAGATAATAGGCATGAAATGCCTTTCAGAACACTTCCTCCAAAATACATCATCCCATCCCCCATATCAGATACAAAAATATACAAATACAGATAAACAGTCTAACATGCTCACATGCTTACATAAAAACGTACATAGATAACAAATATGCAGATAGTAATGCAAGTAGACGTGTATTAGTATCCTAATCAGATCAGGTTTAGGGTTTATTTAGCCCTTACCGACCCTACAGTAGGCCCACAGTCGTTTGGGACGACCCGTGCAACCCTAAGGAAAAATTCAGATAAATGGGCCCACACACCCTTGTAGCACACATCGCCTGGCCTAGAATCCACACGCCAGTGTGACATGCCCGTGTGGGCCCATACGCCCAACTTGGCCTAGCCCGTGTGTCTCACATGACCACATTCTGACTATTACACGACTGTGTCTTGCATACGACCTAGTCTTCGTTGATCGCTCAACCGTGTCGTCGCACACGGCCTACCATACGGCCTACTACACGGTCATGTGGTGTCGGCAGATTGTAGTTTTAGCTTTCACCAAATCCCTTTTTTCTTCGTTTTGGGTACACACTTGTTACTGTTTCGATGTAAAAATGCTCTCGAGACTACCAGCACCTAAAAATAGAATCCCGAAAGTCCTATTAGCAAATGATTTACCAAAACTAACCACTAAACCGAGAAATGTTCCACACTTACCACTACAATACGACTATAAAAGAGTTAAGCAGCTGATGCGAAAACCATCGATTCACCGCCTTCACCTACACAGCCTTTCACAAAATCATCGATTACTCACTAATATCGGTTATTCTAATATTGCCCAATACTCAAAATCTAACATTAACAAACTAAGCCTTAACTTACCAACCTGATTGAAGAACCCAAAAAATAAGAGCAGGAATTGGTCAGCAAAACGACAGCAACAGAAGAAGGAAAACGAAAATTTTAATGAGAAACAGTATAGAAGAGAAGAAAGAAAATAAAACGTCAAAGAGATTTGGTGATTTTTGGAAGAGAGAGAAGAGAAGAATTTAGCAAAAAAAAAAAAACCAGGATATTCCCTACAATCCCTTAATTCTCTCCAGTACCCCACTACTGATAACTCCCTCAGAATTTCAACTCAGCCGGAACTCTAATAAATAACAGAACAAAAATGTAACACCCTTTCTAATGCAGGGGCTCAAACACGAGACCCCCAACACACCAATTCCCTTACCACTAGAACCAATAGGCTCATTTTGATATAAAATTAAAAATAATTAAATATAAGCCCACTGAACAAAGGTAAGACTTAATTCCAAAAATAACCAAAATTGCTAAAGGTAAGACTTGAACTTGGGACCTCACACACACACTTAGAACACTATGCAGATTTGTGTCAAACAATTACAGAAACATAAACAATTATTTTGGGGTGTTACAAGGTATGTCACACTTTGAATGTCACAAGTAAATAAATCCATAAAAGGATTTAGGATCTATTCTACTTGGGTCATGTCTAATGTACTGTCAGTCCAATCAATCACATATATGTCTCTATCTTTTAGCAGTCATCCACTCCGATGCTCAAGAAAAACATTTCCCCAATTGGACTTGATAATAACATATTAGTCTTTCAATCGATTTGCTCATTTTTTATTAGACTAGGAATATGTATAGGTTCATCTACTAATATAAATTGTCTTTTTGTATTACGATCCGAACACATAATACTACTTAATATTATTTAAACATTAGAAAATCAGTGAGTCAATATTTGCTTCCATTTTGCTTTGCATGCAAAAACAATTGAGGATAATATATAAAGGGTACTAATGTAATTAATGGATATTATTATTAAACCAATTTGTTTGAAAAATACAAGTGTATACTAAACTTAGAGCATTAGATCCAACAACATATACCTACTATACATCTTTTAATGTTGTTGATTTGATTTCCACTTTCTTTTTTCCATATAAACCTCACTTTCTTTATTTGATAGAAATTCACTATTTGAATTCTATTCTAGGTTTTGAACAATTATCTTTCTATAACAACATGTTGTTATAGGTATGTTACAGACAGCTCTCTATAACAGGCAAAATATTGGCAGGCAAATAAAGTTGTTATTAACTATATATGAAGAAATAAAAAATGGTCGGCTTGACCTTTAAACCAATCAACCAAAACAAGCTAGCCATGTTTAGGGATGACAATAGATAATGTGGATATTTTTGAATATTTGATTTACTTTTGTTGATTCAAATATTATGAATTTAGATATTTTAATTACTATTCCCCATATATATATATATACACACAAATATTAATTTTGGATATTGAAATATTTGAATTGGCTTCATTTTTTAGAATATCATATTAGGATATTTGAATATATTATTTATTTCATTTTTAAATTTTTTTAATCTTTTTAACTTATAAATTTTGAATATGAAAGTTCTAAAACGGTATTTACAAACAAAACACAAGCAGTGCCAAAAGTAGTGACGAAGACCAAGGCCAACTACTTTAGGCACTAAGTATGAACAAAGCAAAAAAACAAAGAAGACACAATATATTTACATAGTTCAGTTTCCCTACGTCTGCGGAGCCTTATCTAGAGAGATAATCCACTATCCTAGCAACACATACAACCAGTTGATTTCAACCTTTAGCACTCATCATATTAGACTCATTTTTGCACCTAAGATTTAGATAACTCTCCTCCAAGTTTCCCCCCTAAAAACTTAGGACATTAACCAAGTAACTCACTTAAGTTTTTACTCAATGCACTAAAAAGAAATGTTCCTCAATGAACAAAAATAAGTGATGCCAATTTAGTACATCACCTATACAAGTCTCCTCAATTTATAAGAAGCCGAGACTTGCTAACACACGATATCAATCTTCCCATAAAACTAGTAGGATAACAAGCATAAAGAATATCTTCAATGCACTCAGATAAGTCTTGAATGTTTAAGATAGACTTTCAAGTTTCACCCGATTCAATTCGATCTGATCCCACCAAGTTGGTTGCCTTGATCCAAATCCAAACGATCTCTAAGATATGTCGCTATATGTAGTTTGGATATTAAAGGTGGGCTTGAAATCGTCCAAATTATTAGCTAGAATCAAAGTCCAAAAATTTTTATTGTCAAAATTTACTAACTCAAACATGGCAAGTTTCCGAGCTGAACAATGCTAAGCATCAGTAAGCACTACTCAAAAAATGTCTCAATAGAATATTGATTTTAATCTTTAAAGAATAAAATATTTAATTTAAATTGTAATATTTAGATGTAATACAAATTCAAATTTTAAAATAGATTTATCAGTTTAATTATAAATATGTGAAGAGTTACCATCATAGAATTATGCCTATGCTGGGCAGTAGCATAGCCTCGGTGACTTATCCCAAGTTACGCAACCAATTGGACAATAGGCAAGGCAAGGGGGGCCGCACAATTATTGCATGTTGAAAACCATACGCTAAAATTTTGGATGACTTATCCCAAGCTAGTGTGGTGTTTTCCCCATATTGAGCTGCCTTTCATGTTTGCCATCAAACAACATTGCGTAACCTTTTCTACAAAGACACATCAACAAACACTCTTGGTTGTATATCTATTTTCTATCATTACAATATCATTATAAGAAGAGGGGAAACACCATGTATGAAAGTTTTAATTAATCCTTCAAATAAGTTTCCACAACCTCTTTTTTCTATATAATTTAGTTCACCCTTTTAAGTCTCGCATGTCTTAAACACTCCAAAATATATATATTAAATTTTCTATTAGTACTCGAAAAAATATAAATTATTGCATTTAACATAATAATGTTATAAATAAACTAATATATTTATTAACTTTATAGCGTGTTTTAGATGTACTAGCTTTTAATGTCACTCGCATTTCATATGATTTTATGTGTTTATGTTTAATATTTTTTAAAATATTGTATTTTTAATTGTTGTAGTTACCAAAATAATATTTCTTATTTGAATTATTGAATACAATTAAAATATATTAATTTATCAATTCAAATATTATAATAGAAATTTTTCAAATCATAATTAAAGCATTTTTAACACATAATATAATTTTACTTTATTTAATTAATGCAAAGTAACATTATTGAAAACAATAGTATTAACTGTAATATATTATTTAAGTGATATTTAAGATGCTTAAATTTCTATTAAAGTAATAACTTTATTTTACATCAATAAAATTAGTACAACTTTTTTTACATCAACTTTTTAAACTAATAATTATGAGGACTTGTTGCTTAGCGTTCTATGCAAGTAATAACTCTGTTTTTAAAATTAGCACAATAATTTTTAAAAAATAATTGTAAATTAAATTATAATATTTTAAATGTGTAATAATTATCTCAACTTCTATTTTATTTTAATTTTTTATTTTAAATTATGAATTTAGTAATATAGTGAAAAATAAAATGTATTTTTATTCATTTAAAAAATTTTCTAAACTCGTACTTTTATATATATATTTTAGATTATATAAAAATAATAATTTTTCTAGTGCAAGGCAAGAGTGGTTAAGGCCACGAAAAACTTATATCCACCTTAGAAGCACATGTAGCCCACCATTTAGTTTACCAATGCAGACAACTGTTGTTCATTGGGCCGTCTTGTATATGGACAGAAGGGAGGAGATGCTAGATGTCATTGAGCACTGGTTGGAGTTTCCATCCTACCATGGTGCGTCCATGTATGATGTTTACACATTTTTTTGTCACTTCCAAGAAATCTACACGAAATATTATGATTTTTGAGAGTAAGAAGGATAGAACGAAGAGTGAGAAGCCTGGCCTAGATTTTGTTGACAAAATTGAAGCTTCGAATGGACAAAATTTTTGAGCCTTTGTAATCCTGAGCAATGGCAACTCCACCAGCCATGTTATTCGGCTTGCAATGGACAATGCAAAGAGAAAGAGTCCAAGTGGATAGAGAATTAGCAACATTGAAATTTTGTGACCTCAAATTCTCATATTCAAATCTCACCCTATCTAAACCTAAATCATGTGAGGGATTTATTTAAATTTATTTTAACTTAGATCTCATTATATGCGAGTCTTGTCTAAAGTCATTCTGATGTTAATCATATCCGTTTATTTATTATAATGATTAAATCCTAGTTATAAAGGTAAACTATCAAAATAATCACTTTTGTTTACTTCAGGTTATATTTTAGTCACTTATGTTTGAAGTGTTACGTTTTAATCACTTACATTAACATGTTGTAACATTTTAGTCACTGTGTCGTTAATTGTCGTTAATAGTGTAATGGTAAGCTAACGTGGCACGTTAAACATCATTTCAAACAAAAATTTTAGGTTAAATTATACAATTGGTCCCCATATTTTTTTTTTCGTTTCGAGCAATTTAATTTTTTTCTTTTATATTCTTTTAAATTTTTTCCCCTTTATTTTTCATTCTCTTTTGTTTCTCACTCTGTTTTCCTCCCTTCTCCATCTCTTTTAACATAGTTATTCTATATTTTTCATTTGTTAAGATTTTTTATGTTTATGAAAAAGAAAAGCCAAAAGCTGAAACCAAAATAAAACTTGCTTCGCATATTTTCACCTCACAATTACAAACCCTCATTGTCCATCATCACTTTAACGAACCAATTTGGATCTTTCAATGACCTAGTCCACAAGCTTGCTTCACTCGAAGACAAATTTTCTCAAGCCTATTCCCTTAACCTTCTAACTAACCCTTATGACCAGTTTATCTATCTTACCTACAACATTCTCGCCCTCTTGAAACTACGTTATTTCACGGATTCTTCAAACAAGCTCTACACTCTCAATGACTAAAACAACCACCATACGAAACTTACCCTTAGCTTTTCCCAAACTAGTTTGGTTCCTTGCTCCCTTTCTCTCTTCGGTTCATCCATGCTTGGCTTCCAATCAAGCTTGCTTAGGAATATCCAAGAAGGTTTAAATCAATTTTATCGTTTGCTTAATTTTATTCGTCAGAAAATAAAATAAAAGGAAAAGAATAATCTACACGATTCTGTAAAAGTTTGGAAACGGAAAAAAATTATTTTGAATATAAAAAATTCAATTTATGTTTAGATTTGATTAAGGATATGGCTTTTTATATTGATTAGTTAGATCCAATTTTAGTTTCAAAATTAGGTTATATTCAAATTGAGATTTGATTAAGAATAATTGATTTTTGGTTTTAAGTGAAATTCAATTTAGGAATAATGTGAAAAGAATTGGTTTATTTGGTGGGCAAAGATTATGTTTCTTTATTGAAGAATATGAGAAGTGAGAAAAATAAAGGGGAAGAAGAAAAGGAAAATAAGGAAATAAAAAAATTAAATTGATCAAAAAAATAAAAGTATAGGGACTAATTTTAACAAATTGAAAACATAGAAAAACTACGTTAAAAGAAATGGAGAAGGGAGGAAAACAGAGAGAGAAGGAGAAGAGAATGGAAAATAAAGAAAAAATGAAAGTTCAAAGAACATAAAAGAAAAAAATTAAATTGCTTAAAACAAAAAAAATATAGGGACCAATTGTATAATTTAACCTAAAATTTTCATTTGAAATGATGATTTAACGTGTCACGTTAGCTTACTGTTATACTGATAACGATAATTAACACTCAGTGACTAAAATGTTACAACATGATAACGTAAGTGACTAAAACGTAATATTTCAAACATAAGTGACTAAAATGTAACCTGGGGCAAACAAAAGTGACTATTTTGATAGTTTATCTTTAATATAATTTTATTTAAGGTTATTATTTTATATAGTGGGTTTACGAAATTACTAAGTGTTCTTAATTGATATTTAAAAAAATAAAAATTAAATAAATAAAACAGATGACGATTTCTTAAACTCACTTGTAAAATTAAAAAAAACTTCACCATTAATACATCAAATAATAATCTTTTTATTTATTTGCTTAAAAAAAAAGATTGAAGCAATATATTACCGAAAATATTTGTTTTTTTATATAATTGTTGATGTTTTGAATGAAAAAATAATTATATAAAAATTAATTCCTTTAAAAAAATGATATCCTAAACACAATTTATTACGTAACATAGCATTATTGTCTCGCTTATTGCACCAAACTCTTGCTTCTTTGTTATTAATCAAATCTCGTGAATCTCCAACTCCATCCAAAAGCGACACACATGGTCTTCAAAGAAATAACAGTGGAATTAAGAATCTTTGAACCAAATAAATTGGATTTTGGTATATCTAAAAAAAAAAATTGATTGTTCATAATTTTTAACTCAAACCCGAAGCTTAATCATGGGAGAATTATCCTTTGAGTGAAAGCAATGCGAAGTGATAGCAAAATTGTTGACAAGATTCTTGTATAATTAAAGTTGTTTCCGGCATAGCTACTTTTCTTCTGTAACCCAAACCCAATTTTCTAAATTAAGGAATAAATTCCCTTTTCCTGTTTGCTGTTGTTTTCTTTTTTCTCTCGGTTATACTTTATCTGGTTTACTATGTTTTTTCTTTTTTATCTTTTGTGTCTCCTAAGTTATTATTGTTATTTTCAATAATATTATTTTTAAAATTTAAAATTATATTCTCTCTTTAAAAGTATAATGTGTCTTGTCATTACATTTAATATTCTGTTACGATCGACCTGATTAAGCAACAAGTGAAAAAAATAGCGGAATAAATTGAGAAATTGAACACACAAATTTAACGTGGAAAAACTCCTCCAAAGAGGATAAAAAACCACGGGTAAAGATAATTTTACTATAATGGAAAAAGAATGAAGAGTACAAAAGATGGAGATAAAACTAAACCCCGAAAACCCGAAAACAAAGAACCTCAAAACGTAAACACAAAATTCTCTAAATGTGTTATGAGTTCTAATCTCTAATGGGTGTATTTTCTAAAGTTCTAAAAGAGCCTATTTATAGGTTAAATTAGCAAGTCAAATAAACTATGCTAATAAATGCTAAATATATTATACTAATAAATACTAAATCTTCTAGAAAGAAAATAGATGTTTTTTTTAACTTGACTTATATTTTTGTTTAACTTAATTTGCAAACAATCTCTTAGAATTTGGGTCACACAACTCTAACAATCTCCACCTTGACACGAATTCTTTCAACGCCATCTCTGCCAAAGCCCGCCACGGGCCTATCTTGAACTATGCAGGGAATTAACTGAGTCGAATTTATGCTTAAAAGCTAGAAGACTTCTAGCCTTCGACTTGTGCACTGCCTGTAATAGCCCGATTTTAGGCTTAGTTGGAACAGTGGTTTCGGGACCACAAATCCGACGAAAAAAAAATGTAATCGCTTGAATTTTCAGAGGTGTCGGAACGGTGATTCGAGATCACTAAATTCGACAAATGGGTAGAAAATATTATTAATTTAGTAAGTATAAGTTAAATATGAAGTTAGGAAAATTTTTGAAATAGTGAATAGTGCACTAGAAATAAATATTAAAATAATTAGAATCGAAATGAGGTATCAAGACCTCGGGGATTTTAAACTGAGCCATAAATATTTTTATAAATATTTATGGAGTGTTAAAAAGTTAGTATTAAAGTTTCGTTAAGAAATTTTAAAGTTCCGATAATTAATTGAACAAAAAGGACTAAATTGTAACAAATGCAAAATTTTGGGAAATGATTAAATAGCTTAAATGATAAAAGGAAGAGGGCTTAAAAAGCAAATAGACCCAAGGTCTATTTGGGCTGGACGGCAGAGGCATGAAATCAGCAAGAAAGTAAGGAGAATTAAGGGCAAAATTGGAAAATTGCAAAATTTGCTTAATAAAGTTAGGACCCAAGTGGAATTATCTAGATTTTCTCTTCATTTTTCTGAATTCTCATCAGCTAAAACACCATGGAAGGGCTTCTTCAAGCTGTTTCTTCATATTTTTATTACAAGTAAGTTCAATTCTTGACTATTTCTTGAAATTTTTGTATTTTTATGACTTTTACAACTAGGCCCACTTGTTAAATTCATTAGTTTTTGATTTTATGAAAGAAGTTGAAAGTTGATATGAACATGTGCTGGAAGTATATGATGATTTAGCATGAAATTAGAGCTTTAAATTGTTCATATGCTGATTTTATTGAAAGAATTGAATAGAAAGTGAATGTTTGGGACCTAATAGTAAAAGAGTTTGAAGATAGAGTTATATGTGGAAATTCTGAATTTCAATAGTTGTGTAACAACTTATAATGTCTAGTAAAGTACTAATTGAGAAAATTAGATTAATTGAGGGGTTAATTGAGAAAGGACCGAATTGTATAAACTGTGAAATTTGGGGCAAAATGGAAATCAACATTTTGCACTAAAGCAGTTTTGGACAGCAGCAGTAGTGTAACTTTGAAAAATCACCAAAAATTGTAGAGATTGAATTAGAGGATGAATAAAACATGAAATTAAAACTTATTGAGTCTAGTTTCTTATAAAAGAAATTATGTGAGCAATGGAATTGTAAATCATGAGATATAATAGATTTTGTGAGACAAGGTCAGAATGAATTCGGGTTCCCCTGTTCTGACTTTGGAAAATCATTAAAAATTGTACAGAAATTATTATGAGTTATAGTTTATATGGTTAGAATCCTTAATGAGTCTATTTTTAGAAGAAACAAGCTAAAACATCATCAGAATTCTGTACAATGAGATAATTAATTTTTAGTGAAGAGTGGTCGGAACTGTCAGACAGCAAAACAGGGGAAACTTTAAAGAATAAACTGTACTATTTGGCTGAACCAAAAATTATGAAAATTTTATGGTATGAAGATATGTGAGTCTAGTTTCAGGGAAAATTAACGGATCTTAATTTGGAGCTCCGTAGCTCCGGATAAAAATAATTTAGTGACTCTGACTCGGATAAACAGCTTTGAATATACATGTTAGTGAATATTGAAATTATGGTTAATGTTGTTTAAGTGTGTTATACACATTAAGGATGTGGAATGGAGAGGAGGAGGAGGAAAATTGGGAAATATATGAATGATTCGTGTATAAATGGTCATATGATTGATTATAACTCATAAACGATGAAATATGAATGATGCTTATTTTTGTGCATTATTGGTCATGGTTTAAGCTCATGTGTGAAAATAAAGTTTCATAGTATGTGTGTATGGTATATTCAGTATATGATTTGGCATGAAATAATACCATGAATGGTTTATGAATTAACACATGTTGGTAAGCCTGATATATGAATAAATGATCAAATTGAACGGAACGCCGGATTTGAGTACTTCTGATCAAGTGATAAAGTGATAAGTGGTAGCTTTAGCTACACTTATCTGATCAAGTGACAAGTGGAAAGTGATAAGTAATAGCTTCGGCTATACTTATCTGATCAAGTGATAAAGTGATAAGTGATAGCTTCGGCTATACTTATCTGATCAAGTGACAAGTGAAAAGTGATAAGTGATAGCTTCGGCTATACTTATCTGATCAAGAGACAAAGTGATAAGTGATAGCTTTAGCTACACTTATCTGATCAAGAGACAAAGTGATAAGTGGCTGCACTTATCTGATCAAGAGACAAAGTGATAAGTGGTTGCACTTATCTGATCAAGAAACAAAGTGATAAGTGGCTACACTTATCTGATCAAGAAACAAAGTGATAGGTGGCTACACTTATCTGATCAGGGACAAGTGATAAGTGATCATACGTAAGACCATAGTTATACTATGGCAAAGTGAAAGTGAAGTACTCAATTTTCCGTGACCGTTCTCTAATTTGATTAAGGATGGTAAGTGACAAATGGGCCCAAAAGAATTAAAGTAAATGGATAAGTGGTAGTGTATTTATATCAGGACGATGTTGTTATTCAAACTAAAGTGATATTTTCATTGCTAAATTGAGAATTTCATAAATGTGTTATTGAATGGTATAATCAATAAACATTGAGTTAAATGGTAAATACGTATTAGTTTTGAATTTGATGTCATTGAATTGTACGTGAATTAAATGGAAATTTCTAGTGATATGATTTAAATTATGAGCATGAGAAATTGCGAATTGAATGAAATGGAAATGAAGCATTAAATTGCATGAGTATGTATCGGGACTCGCAGGCCCTAATTATTATGATTATAATATTTTGAGGATATATTGTGAAAAGTTATAGAAACATGTTAATTATTTTTGAAAGTTTTAATTTTGATGAAATTTTATAACTCGGTTAAATACGTTTACAAGTGTATGTGTTTTGGTAATGCCTCGTACCCTATTCCGGTGTTGGATACGGGTAAGGGGTGTTACACTGCCAAATCAAAACTAACCCAAGTCTGATTTTCACGAACACAGTGCCCTAACTTTGAAAAACCTGCATCCAAAAGAGAACCTCTCTTCAACGAAACAATCATACATTTTTCCCTCCCATGACCAAGTTTCTCGGCTCCAAATGAGTTGACTTCGACTCCGTAATGGACGAGGGACGTCCGATTTCACCAGTCACTGTAGATCCTTCCAGAATATAAAGGCTGTCGGTTCTTTTACCTTTTTAACAAAATGAGAGCTCCACGAGATACTTTAATACCGCTCGACTCGATGTTGATTCTGCATCCTTTCAAGTCTAAAATACTCAAGGAGATGAGATTCTTTCGTAAATCAAGTACATACCTGACATCTGAGGGTGTCCTAATCATCCCATTGTGTATCCTACTTTTAACAGTACCAATACCAATTACCTTACTGGATGAATCATTTTCCATGTGCACAACTCCACTTTCAACCGAATTATATGTGGAGAACCATTCTCTATTGGGATACATGTGGAAAGAACATCCTAAATCTAGGATCCACTCAGACGTGAGCTTGGAGTTATCACTCGTTGACACTAACAAGAAATCATCACCACCTTCATCAGCCAAATTAGCACCAGCTACATCTTCCTCGTTACACTCAGCAGCTCTTTTGTTTCGCAGTTTATAACAATCTGCTTTGACGTGACCTAATTTTTTACAATAGCGACACCTTTTGTCTCATTTCTTTGATGCTACCAAAACATAAGGTTGCCTATCTACCTTGCTATCCAAACCAAACTCATTTTCGAGTTTGTCTCTACTCAACAAATGACCCTTCTAATCTTCGAACAAGAGTTTGTTTCTACCATAAATCAGTGTTTCCCTGAAAGACTTGTATGAAGAGGGTAAAGAGTACAATAATAGCATAGCCTGATCTTCATCGTCAATATGAACCTCAACGTTATTTAAATAATTTAAAAGAGTAATGAATTGACTGATATGATCTCTAAGAAGCTCACATTCGTTCATGCGAAATGTAAATAGACGTTGTTTCAACACTAAACGGTTAGCTAGAGACTTAGTCGCATAAAGAGTTTCTAACCTTTTCCACAATGCGGATGAGGTCTTCTCCATCAATACCTGCTGCAATACCGTATTTGCGACGCACAACTGGATTGAAGACAAGGCCTTTTCATCAAGCTCTTCCCATTCTGTTTGATTTAGATTCTCAGGCTTTTTCCCAGTAACAACCTTCTTCAAGCCTGTTTGAACTAGAATTGCCATCATCCGAACTTGCCATAGATTGAAATTTGTTTCACCATCGAACTTCTCAATTTCAAATCTTGTTGCTACCATATCTAAATGGGTTGATCTAAATTGAACTAGATTAAGCAATAAGAAATAAAATAGCGAAATAAATTGAGAAATTGAACACACAAATTTTTAATGTGGAAAAACCCCTCCAAAGAGAATAAAAAACCACGGGCAAAGATAATTTTACTATAATGGCAAAAGAATGAAGAGTACAAAAGATGGAGATAAAGCTAAACCCCGAAAACCCGAAAACAAAGAACCCTCAAAACGTAAACACAAAATTCTCTAAATGTGTTATGAGTTCTAATATCTAATAGGTGTATTTTCTAAGATTGTAAAAGAGCCTATTTATAAGCTAAATTAGCAAGTCAAATAAACTATGCTAATAAATGCTAAATATATTATACTAATAAATACTAAATCTTCTAGAAAGAAAATATATTTTTGTTTAACTTGACTGGCAAGCAATCTCTTAGAATTTGGGTCACACAACTCTGACATATTCATTCTACTTTAGCATACAATAAAAATATGTTAGAAAAATACAAGAAAAATGGGAAGGGAATCATCACATAAATAACCGTCTAATTCTAAAATTCATCATTCTACTTTTTTTTAAATTGAAAAGTTAGTCCTCTAAATTATTCAAATTTCATCACGTATTTAATGAAATGAAAAATGTAACACCTCAAATTCGGCATGGACGTTATAGCTAGATCTACAGATGCTATGTCAAACAATTGTAAGTCCAGCTTTTGTCTATTTGAAAAAAAAATCGTGAGCTTTTGTTACTTAAAGGCCTGTTTTATTAGAAAACATGTTTGACATAATTATTTAATTAAAAACATTGTTTATTTACATTTCCTAAATAAATTGAATACTTTGCAGTGGAAATTCTTAGACCATTATACTTTAAAAAAACCAAGTTTGTTTTCTCGAAAATAGTTGGTTGTAGGAAAATAATCATTTTCGGTAAATCGTTTTATCAAATGTCATGCAAATATCCAGAATAAAATCCAAAACCGAGACAGTCCTAAAATGTCCAAATAGTCCAAATTTTACAAAACACTTAATCCAATTTAAAATAGTTAAAGAGTCGAAATACTAGTAAAACCGAGCTCCCGTCGTACCGAATTTCCTAAGTTTGAGGATTACTTTAAAATGTCAGTGAAACTGAGAGTGAGTTTTGAAACTCAGTCTATAAAAATAAACTTAACACAGTAAAATACATATCAGACAGATTTATTAGAAACAGATTTATAGCAGAGTAGAGCAGATACAACACATAATCCTACCCCCAGCCGCTACACACCAACTCCGTCTATCCCAACACATTATATGGGTATAAAAACACTCATCCGTCCCTACACATAGCTTAATGTCCACAGGGCACTTTACAGAATAGTTGCAGCTGAGCTGTCAGATCAATAGATGATTTATTGTCTTTGATAGAACCACTTCTTCCACATGTTATTTACAACCCAACCCAGATGCAGTTACAGAGTACAGAAAATATCACACATATTCAAAGCATAATTAAATGTGGCAGACCTTTACATGCATAACATAACAAATACGAACCGCATACTTATTATACGTATTCAGATATATTACTCATTTGATGTTTCCATTATTCTTGCAGATAGCAGAATTTGTATCAGCAGAAGTTCAGATTTCATGTCTTATAGTAGATTTAGTTTCATACCAACCCTACGAAAGGCCCATGGTCATTCAGGATGACGTGTATAGCCTTAAGGAAAAATCATGAATTTTAGGCCCACATGCTCATGTAGCTCACACGACCAAAATAGTCTAGTCTATGTGGTCCACATGGCCCAAAATAGCCCAGACCGTGTGTTGCACACGGTCTGTCACACGGCCGTGTTTTGCAATGGCCTACCACACAGCCTGGCACACGGCAGTGTAACGTAGATAGTGCCCAATTTTGGCTTTCGCCGTTCACTATTTTCGGGTTTTTAGTTACACATCTTGACTAATTCTAATGCGTAAACACCCACAAGGCTTCCGAACCTATATGCATCCATTAAAATCCAAATTAACGACGAACACAAGTGAATTAAAAAAATACACCCTCAAATACTTCCTAGAACAAAACCAAACGAACCACTTAGATAAATTCAAAAACATAATAACTCATTACCACAGAATGAATAGCAGCCATACACACAAATTAAATCGTCGGAGGAAAACCCAATGATTCTCGATCTTCTCCTAAACAAGACATCCACAGAAATCATATTCCCAAACCACACTACAACTTTGCCACTCCAAAACCCCTAAATCAAACAAACTTACAAAATCAATAAATTAAAGAAGTACGAAGCCCTACTTACCAAGCCGAACGAAGAAAAAAGGGAAAATCCAAATCGCAACAATTCAAACGAACAATTTGTAGACAAAATCAAAGAGAGAAGCAAAAATAGGGAGTAACCAAAAGAAAAACATCAGAAGGGAATTGCAGAGAAAAAGAAAAAGAACGTGGGAAAAATAGGGGATTTTTAGAAAACAAAAAAAATTAAAAAAAATTATTTAAACCCCCCACTACCCTCACTAACAACCAAATCCCACAAAATCCGACACACTAATCCTCATCCAACCATCACAGAATTTCAATTCCACCAAACTTTTACTACACAACTGGCACACACATACAAAAATAAAAATTATTGTTATTCGCTCACACGGGGATTTGAACACAATATATTAGGGTAAGCTAACACCTTACCACATGAACCAGCAAGTTCATTCTAACATGAGTTGACAGAAAATATAATATAAGCCAAACAATTAAGGATAAAGCTAGGAACTAAATCAGCAAAATTTTTAAAAGTGAGACTTGAACCCAAGACTTCAAATTTACACACAAATCACTTAACCACTGAATTAGACACTTATTAATGACAGAATAAAACAAATAAAAAATTCATTTTTTTGGGCGTTACAAATCTTCCCCTTAAAAGAAATTTGAACCCCATAATTTACATGATTCAAACAAATGCAGATATTGCTGACAAATCGAGACCTCCGGCTCCCATGTGGCTTTCTCTAGGCTATGTTTCTGCTATAGAACCTTAAGTAATGGAACATATTTTCTCCTCAAGACTTTAATGTCTCGATTCAAAATTTGAACTGGCTCCCTCTCAAATGTCAAATCCGGCATTACCTCAATCTCCTCAATAGAAACAATATAAGGCGGGTCAGACCGATACCGCCTCAACATGGAGACATGGAACATATCATGAATACGGTTCACCTCTGGAGGTAGCTCTAATTGATAGGCGATCGGACCCACACATTTCAAAATCCGATAAGACCCAATGAACCTAGTGCTCAACTTGCCCTTATATCTAAACTGTAAAACTTTCTTCCATGAGGATATCTTAAAGAAAACATAATCACCTGTAGAATACTCGATGTCCCTCATTTTTAGATCTACATATGATTTCTGTCTATCAGAACCCACCTGTCAAAACCCTTTTTTTATTTTGAAAACAATAGGGATCGACTTTTAAAACCAAAATGTGGAGTCGCCACCAATCTTTTTATTTAGGTGTGATTGGATCACCTAATAAGACATTTTAAATCAATTTTGGTCTACACAAATTCAAAAGCGAGTTCGGGAGTCGGTTACGTATGAGGAAGGGTTAGCACCTTCACTACGCCCAAAAATTGGTACCAAATTGATTCGATGCTATCCTTATATCAAAAGTTTTAAAAGAAAAGATTTTTTGAAGTATGAAAAAAAATGTTTGAATAGCTCAAATTAGTGGTCAAAAATCTTTCATTTCAAAGATATGCGGTTTCATACCCAGTACAATTGGATATGATCCCTTATACCTTTAAGATGTGATAGATTTTCGACTTTTGAAAGAAAACCATATATTAAAATTATAAAAGGTTATCCAAATATTTGGGTTTTCCGGAAAAGTCATACCCAGTACGATTGAGCACGATTTTCCGAATTTCTCAAATATTAGATATTGCCTTATTTCAGAATTTTTGAATAACAGAAATTTAGAAATTTGTTTAAAAACATGTTTATTTATTTTAAAATGGATGAAATACTTAATGTATTGCAAAAAGAAAAGAAAAGGAAAAAAAAGTTAATGAATATGAAATAATATACACAAAGTACAACCTCACTTAATACATCTAACAATTATTCCAAGTACAATGTAACAAAAAAAATTCTTTAAGCATGGATAATGAATAATTACTATAAAAATAATATGCACGATCATAACACAAAATAAAATGATGCACAAAAATATGTATGAAACAAAATAAAGAATTAATGATCATATAATATATATATATAGGTTGACACATTTGCATAAAACTTGAGATATATGTTTATTGAAATAGTTATTATAAAATTCAAAGTTCAAATCAAATTATATACAACATATTTAAAACACAAATTTATTCAAAAATTGATAATTCACAAGATAACTTAAATAATGTATTAAATATGAAGGAATAACAATACATGATATAAAATAACATACATAATAAATTTATGAAACATGTATATACAAGTAAAATTGGGTATAATTGTTTGTAAAAAAATGAGATTAATAATGTATGAAAGAAACAAAGTAAATATATAAGTATATAGGTAACAATATATATATAATAATACATAAGGATAAATGGGAGTGTATACAATAAATAAGTGGTATGATTTAAAACATGGTTCCCAAAAGAAATATATTGTACACATAAATATCTTTAAAATAGGATCTATACATAAAAAAATATTTATATGAAGTTATATGAGAATAATAATATGTATCATAGTAAAAATAATTTAATATGTGTTATACATGTGAAGACACTTTATAAATAATTGTATATTTAAATAACATGGAATTAAAATTTGGATTATAAAATTAACTTAATTTTACCGTGAGATATACATACAAAGAAATTTTAGAAATAGTTGAATGTTGAAGTAACATAAAAAATATGAATTTTAAAATTAACTTAATTTTTATTGTATATTATACGTTTACTAAAACTAAAAAACAATTAAATACAAATTTATTAGAAAGCTATATATATATAAAAAGAACAACCAGGCTTTAATATATGTAGATTAAACATAAATACCAAATATACTTAATAAACATTTAAATATGTGGATGAATCCAAGAGAAATTACAAAATATCATGAAACTAATAGCATACACAGACTAAAATAAATTATATTACAAATAGTACAATTATTAAAATAATAGAATAAAAACAGAAAAGATTACAAAATTCGGCTATCAAAATAATACAAAATATCACAACCAATGATTAATCATGTAAAACTAAGATGTATATGCAGTAAATAAAATAATGATGATAAGACTTAGTTGTGACAAAATTAAAACCAGAGAAACCATTTACAAATAAAACAATTGCAAAATTGGGTCAATGTGCCATGTGCACAAACATGTGAGGACTAGTATTGAAAATATCCCATGCTCATAATGCAGCAATGAACCGCGGATCCAATTGAAACCATACACAAACTAACAGGCCAATTTTAAAACATAAAGTAGGCAAATCAGGCGAAAATTGAGGGCTGTGTGCAAGGGGAGGGATTTGTCGACAAATTTCCCCATTCACACCAACCATGCGCATACCCGGCCTGCCAAAACGGGTTGACGCGCGGGTCTTTACACCATTAAACAGCGCCGCATTGTTAATTGGTCATTTAAGACCCATCCACTTCTATTTCATTCCTCAAACGCAGCCTCCACTTAGATCAAAAGAAATTTCAGCCTTTAAAATCAATTCTTTAGGGTTTCTTTCACTTCACTGCCAAACTACCATGATTTTGGGTGATTACCAGTAAGCGAGATGTGCCCAATCTTGCTGTTAAAGGAGCTCGACCAGATCTAAAAGGATTCGGTAAGTATTGTCCCTCCTTTCTTCTTTATTTGAATGGAGCTTTCAAATCTCATGTTATTTTTTAAAGGAAAAAAAATGAAAACAGATTTGTAGAGTAAATAAATTTTCACTGTTATGTGACCTCTCGCCCTTATATTCGCATGGCAGATATAGGGCTTTCATCGGCCTTAAGTCGCATAATAAAAAAATGAGCAAACTAATAAGAAAATAAAGGGAAAAGGAAAAAAACAAAAAAAATCAGAAGAGAAAAAGAAAAATATGAAATCACCTCTTTTAATCTTAAATCGCTTTTTTCTATTCTCTATGCGTGTGTACAGATATTATATGCGTAAAAAATCAAGGTACAAATAATGGCTTTTTATAGCCAAATTTATAGAATAAATGGAAAAATAAAAATACATTTTCCCTCTGTCATTTGGCTGTACATGCTGTTGTTGCTTCTTCTCGTATATTCTTTTGTAGGTATGGAGCAACGGTCGTACGGAGAAAGCCACTCATGAAAGCCGTGCGTGAGTTCGATTGCTGCACTGGTGTGTTCTAGAAACCCTTAGGTTTCTGGCATTTTCAAGCAGTTGGGCCTTTTGGGCCATTCGTGTATAGTTTGGGTGTCTGCTCAATTGGGTCAAAAATGTTGTTGGGCTAAGGAACTTTGGGTACTTGTTTAGGCTATTATTTTTATTTGGGCTAAATTTAAGATACGGGTTTATTAGAATTGGGTTTTGGGTCATGGGTTATTTTGGTAATTTTTGTATTTTGAAAATTGTAAATGGACTTTTTTAGTCTTGGACCTTATTCATTTATTTGGGTTTATTTATTTGCAAATAAATTAAATGGGCCCGGGCAAAATTGGTTGACTACACCACCTTAAGAAAATCCCAAATCAGTCTAACTTTATCCTAAGTATCAGAAACCAACTTAGAACCCAAAACTCGTTGCTTACCCAACTTAGTCCAACACAACAGAATACGACACTTATGGTCATATAAAGCCTCGAAAGGTGCCATCTGAATACTAGACTGGAAACTATTATTGTAGGTGAACTTAGCCAACTGCAGAAAATTCTCTCAACTACCTCGAAAATCGATCACACAACTCCAAAGCATATCCTTCAGTATCTGAATCACTATCTCAAATTGACCATCTGTTTGAGGATGGAATGTAGTACTAAAGTCTAACCTCGAACCCAAAGCCTCATGGAGTTTCCTCCAAAATTGAGAAGTGAAGTGAGGATCTTCATCAGAAATAATCGAGACTGGAACCCTATGAGGTCTCACTATCTTTGAAACATATAACTTAGCCAACTTCTGAAGGGAGAAATCTATCCTAATAGGAATAAAGTGAGCAGACTTAGTCAAACAATCTACGATGACCCACACAGAATCCTTCTTAATAGGTGTTAAAGGCAATCCACTAGCAAAGTTCATAGTCATGCGTTCCTATTTCCATAAGGGAATTTCAACAGGTTAAAGTAAACACAAAGCAAATTGGTGCTCAGCCTTAACTTGTTGACATGTCAAACAACGAGAAACAAAATTTGTTACCTCACATTTCAAACCAGGCCACCAGTATAGTTCGCAGAAATCTCGATACATCTTATTACCACAGGTATGCATAACATAAAGGCTACTATACACTTCCTGCAAAATGGACTATCTCAAATCAGAATCATTAGGTACACAAACCCATTCTCGGAAACACAAAACCCCATCACTATTTAGCTCAAAATCAAACGTGCTACCATCCTCCACCTGACAGAATTGCAGAACTAGAGAATCATCCCCCAACTATTTATCCCAAATCTGATTAATCCAATTCGGCTTAACTTGAAACTCGGCTAACAGACTCCCATCATTAAACAAACTTAGGCGAGCAAACATCGTCCTCAAATCAGTTATTGTCCTACAACTAAGAGATTGACGACCACATTGGCTTTACCAGGATGACACTCCATAGTGCAGTCGTAATCCTTAAGTAGTTCAATCCATCTACGTTGCCTAAGGTTTAACTCCTTCTAGGTAAGGAGGTACTTGAAACTCTTGTGATCGCTATAGATGATACACTTCTCACCATACAAATAATGCCTCCAAATCTTTAAGGCGAAGACAACTGTAGCTAACTCAAGATTGTGCATATGATAGTTCCCTCGTGTGACTTAAGCTATCGGGATGCATAAGCCACTATCTTACCATTTTGCATCAAAATACAACCCAAACCGACATGAGATACATCACTGTATACCATAAATTCCTCACTAGATTCAGGCTATGTCAGAATAGGAGCCTGAGTCAAGATAGATTTGAGCTTCTCAAAACTTGATTGTTTCTTATTAGTCCAGACAAATGAGGCATTCTTATGCAATAGCTTAGTTAGAGGAGCTGTAATTAAAAAGAACCCCTCGACAAATCTCCGATAATAACCCATAAGCCCAAGAAAGTTGCGAATCTTAGAAATATTTCTAGGTTGTTTCCACTCAAGCACAACCTTAATTTTCCTAGAATAAACTTGGACCCCCTTCGTAGAAACCACATACCCCATAAAATTCGCATACCTCAACCGGAATTCACATTTGCTCAACTTAGCATAGAGCTGTTTCTCTTAGAGTATTTGAAGAACCACTCTAAGATTCTCATCATGATCATTTTCAGTCTTAGAGTATACCAGAATGTCATCGATGAAGACTACGATGAACTAATCTAAGAACGAATGAAAATCCCGATTTATAAGATCCATGAATACAGCTGGAGAATTTATCAAACCAAAGGGTATGACTAGGAACTCGCCGTGCCCAAAACAAGTCTTAAAAGTAGTTTTATGAACGTCGACCTCATTAACCTTAACCTGATGGTACCTAGAATAGATAGCTATTTTGGAAAACACAAAAGCTCCATGAACCTGATCAAGCAAATCATCGATCCTCAGAAGTGGGTATTTATTATTTACTGTTAACTTATTCAATTGACGGTAGTTGATACACATCCTCATAGTACCATTTTTCTTCTTTATAAATAAAACTGACGCCCCCAAGCAGACATACTGGGACAGATAACCCTCAATTAAGGAGTTCCTGAAACCGAGCCTTTAACTCTATAAGCTCTTTTGGTATCATACGGTAATGAGCAATGGACACTAGAGCTATACCTGGTAAAAGCTAAATGCCAAACTTGACCTCCCGATTCGAAGGCAAACCTAGTAACTCATCGAGAAAAACATCCAGAAACTCATTAACTATTCAATGTCCCCAACAGATAAACTTACAGAAGCTGAGTCACTCATAAAAGCTAGATATGCTTCACATCCTTTACGAACCAACTTCTCGACCATTAAAGCGGAGATAACATTAGATAAATAATCTCGACGCTCACCAATCATAATCACCTCTACATCATTATCTGATCTCAGAACTACCCTCTTAGTAGCACAATCTAAACTGACCTGAAGCATCATGAGCCAGTCCATTCCCAAAATTAGATCGAATTCCCCAAATGGTAGTTCTATCAAATTAGCCGGAAACACAACCTCTTATATCTCTAATGATACATTCCTATATAGTTTATTAACCTGAACTGATTGACCCAATGGACTAAGTACAATAATCTCTCCAAAAGTGCTCTCAACGAAAATTCCCAAGTTTACAGAAACAGAGCTAGATACAAAGGAATATGTTGACCCTATATTTATCAATGCAAAATAGGGGGCAACATGAATAAAAAACGTACCGGTGATAAAATATGTGGCATTTTTATCTTCACGGCTTCTAGCAGCATAAACCAACACAGGTTGTCTCTCTTCAGTCCGGTGCTCTCTGACCTCTGTCCATACTATTACCCCCTGGTTGGACCACGGCCCCTAGACGGTTGCTAAACTGCTCGCTGAGGGTGAACAAGTCCCAGACCTGGAGCTTGCATTTGATCAGAACGCTGTGGGCAATCCCTAATTCAGTGCTCCATCGGCCCACATCAAAGACATGCTCTTAACCTCTTTCAACATTCGCCCGGATGGTATCTACCATAGTTCTCACACAGCTAAGCCACAGTAAGAGCAACTGGAACCCCAATCCTCGAATGCCCATAAAATCTGGCCAGTTTTTTAGGCCTCTTAGTAAAACTAGAGGGCTCTGAATCCTTCTTACTCTTACCCCTCTCACATTCCCTATTTTCGCGTTCAACGCACTTAACCTATTCAACGATCTTCACTTTATCCACTAAGACAGCGAATTCCCGCCCTCTGTGGAGCTATCAGAACCCTCAAACTATCCATTAATCCTTACTCGAAGTGAATGCACTTCTCATACTCAGTTGACACCATCTCACAAACATAACGGCTCAATTTCAAAAATACGGCCTCATACTCAACCACAATCTTATCCCCCTAGGTAAGGTTCATAAACTTACATTTACGAGCATCCACAGAACTTGCCTCTACATATTTACTCTAGAAGGCACTCTTAAACTGATCCCAAGTAATTTGGTCCAGCTAAATACCCTCCTCAACCATTAACCACCACTAATATACCTCATCTCGAAGTAGAGATACTGCACCCTTCAATCTCTGCTTAGAGGTGCAGTTGATGTCATTCATAATTCTCTTTGTGGCCTCCAACCAATACTCGACCATGGTCGGGGTGACTCCAGTCACACCTCTACACAATTTAGCACCGTTAGACCAAAGTCATTCAATTACCGACATATAGCATCGACCCTCTCCAACACTCTAAGCATGGCTTGAGATAATGTGTCGTTCCTAGACGAACGACTTTAAAACCTGATCTCAGCAGTAGGTGTAGTAGGTGTCTCACTCGTATCCAGATTGGCATACTACCCATTGTGGATGACTCAGCTCGAACCTCTCTATGGCGCCTGCCACGCCCACGGGTACCGAATCCACATGATCCATAAGTACTCATCGTATTTATATATTTTCGACATTATGAAATTTTAAATATCAGTTCCAGTATTTATTAGCAGATATTCTATACTTCAGATAATTATCAGAAGAAATTTCAGAAATCTTAGAAATGTTTCGGTCTCTAACTATCTTAATACGAATTTAATCATTTCAGAGTTTTCTAAACTCAAGTATTTCTAAGTCAGAAGTATTTACAGGGTCAGTGCTAGAGACTCAGCATTTCACAAATTTCTTTTTCAAATTCATGCAGAAATAAACTATACTTGAACAAACGGTTTTCTCAAAAACAATTTTGAACCAAAATTTTACAGCCCGAGTTTTGTAACCTGGCTCTAATACCACTAAATGTAACACCCTAAACCCAGCCTAAACATTATGACTAGATCTGGAGATGCTACGTGAAACAATTGTAAGTCCGACTTTCGTTTATTTGAAAAACATCGTGAACTTTTGTTACTTAAAGGCCCGTTTTATTAGAAAACATGTTTAACATAATTTTTTAATTAAAAACATTTTTTATTTACATTTCTTAAATAAATCGAATACTTTGCAGCTGAAATTCTTAGACCATTATACTTTTAAAAAACCAAGTTTGTTTTTTCAAAAATAGTTGGTTGTAGGAAAATAATCATTTTTGGCAAATCATTTTATTAAATGTCATGCAAAAATCTAGAATAAAATCTAAAACCGAGACAGTCCCAAAATGTCCAAACAGTTCAAATTTTACAAAACACTTAATCCAATTTAAAATAGTTAAAGAGTCGAAATACTAGTAAAACCAAGCTCCTGTCACATCGAACCACCTAAGTCTGAGGATTACCTGAAAATGTTAGTGAAACTGAGAGTGAGTTTTGAAACTCGGTGTAAAACGATAAACTTAACATAGTAAAATATGTATCAAACAAATCTATCAGAAACAGATTTATAACAAAGCAGAACAGATACAACACATAATCCTACCCCCAGCCACTACACATCAACTTTGTCCATGCTAACACACCACATGGGTATAAAATACTCATCCATCCTTACACACCACTTAGTGTCCATAGGACACTTTACAGAATAGTTGTAGCTGAGCTGTCGGATCAATAGGTGATTTATCGCCTTTTACAGAATCACTTCCTCCACATGTTATTTACAACCTAACCCAGATGCAGATACAGAGTGCAGAAAATATCATACATATTCAGAGTAGAAATTAAATGTGACATACTTTACATGCACAACATAATAGATACAAGCCACATACTTATCATACATATTCAGATATATTACTCATTTGACGTTTCCATGATTCTTACGGATAGTAGAATTTGTATAAGCAAAAGTCTAGATTTCATGTATTATAATATACTTATTCTCATACCAACCCTATAGAAGGCCCACGGTCATTTGGGATGACGTGTACGACCCTAAGAAAAAATCCTGAATTTCAAGCCTAACACACAACCTATCACATGGCCTATCATACGGCCGTGTGTTACATACGGCCTACCGTACAGCCTAGCACACGACTGTGTAGTGTCGACAGTGTCAAATTTCAGCTTTTGTTGTTCACTATTTTTCGGGTTTCTTGTTACACACCTTGACTGATTTTGATGCGCAAACACCCACAAGAATTCCAAACCTATACGCATCCATTAGAATCCAAATTAACGACGAACATATGTGAATTAAAAAAAATCACACACTTGAATACTTCATAGAACAAAACCAAACGAACCACTTAGGTAAATTCAAAAACGTAATAACACCTTACCACAAAATGAATAACAGCCACACATACGAATTAAGTTGTCGGAGGAAAGCCTAATGATTCTCGATCTTCTCTCAAACAACACATCCACAAAAATTAAATTCCCAAACCACACCACAACTTTGCCACTCCAAAACACCTAAACCAAACGAACTTATAGAATAAAGAAATTAAAGAAGTGCAAAGCCCTACTTACCAAGCCGAACGAAGAAATAAGGGAAAATCCTAATCGCAGTAATTCAATCGAACAATTTGTGGACAAAATCAAAGAAATAAGCAAAAAAGGGGAGGAATCAGAAGAAAAACGTCAGAAGGGAATTGCAGAGAAAAAGAAAAAGAACATGGGAAAAAGAGGGGATTTTTGGAAAACAAAACAAAATTAAAATTTAAGAAAATTTATCTAAACTCCCCACTACCCTCACTAACAACAAAATCCCACAAAATTCGACACACTAATCCTCATCCAACCACCCAAGAATTTCAATTCCACCAAACCTTTACTACACAACCGGCACGCACACATAAGCAAAAATTATTGTTATTCACTCACGCGGGGATTCAAACACAATACCTTAAGGCATGCTAACACCTTACCACATGAACTAGCAAGCTCATTCTAACATGAGTCTGAGCGTCGGTTCGCTGCCCTAACCATGCGATTTCAGGGCATCTTTTCAAGTATTCATCTAAACTAAATGCTGGTGTCAGGTATCATCTCGATCCATTGGCAGTAGAAAAGAGTGATAGCTAGCTTAATTCTAGGGGTTCTAAACTATATAAGTCTTCTTTCCACGTAGTGAGACTTTACTCCAAAACCTCAAACACACACAAATCACTTAACCACGAATTAGACACTACTTAATGACATAATAAAACAAATCAGAAATTCATTTTTTTGGGCGTTATAAAAATTTGATTCAATTGGATAACATTGTTAAACCTTATAGTTATTCCTACAAATTAATAATTTAGTAATTTATATACAAGAAGTTAGTAAATATGAATAGTGCAAAAATTTATATGCAATAAATTAATAAAAATTAATAATTTAAATTGGTGTGTTTATCAACAATTAGATTAATTTTTTAGTTTCCATAAAATATGAAGATCAAATTCTTAAAAATTAAAGTATGGAAGTCATAAAATAGAAATATGGATTCAAAAATAAATACCACATTCATGCTATAATCTTCCATAAGGTTCCAAATGGAATTGAGGATTCCTGGACTTCTGCATATGCATATGTTATCTTATTGGAATATAAATTTAGAAGTTTATATATTTATTGTGCATATAGGGCAGATAATTAGAGAGGTCCCGAGAAATTGACAGTCCTTCATTCAAACCTTGAAAGACTTGGCGTAGCTGATTACTTTTTAAAGCAAAAGTAGTGAACTCAATATTCAATGGAATTAGCCAACTAGCCGTATTAAGTAGTTTGAGTGAAGCAATAACCAAAATCTATATTTGAGCTAGATTGGGCCATACATAAATTTATGACGCTAATTAACACAATGAGTGTAAAAAACAGCATGCAAGTACATCATTATCTATCATTCCAAAAAATAAAAACTAAAAAAGGAAAAGAGAGTATCAAACGTAAAGTTGATAAATTAAGAATAAATTATTCAATCCACCCAAATACATGACATATGAAGATTATGAAACCCATTGAGCTCAACAACAAAAAAAGAACGTAATAAGGAAAAAGAAGAAAAAACATAACAGTGAGCCCAATTATTCAGGACATGACACACACATACAGAGCACCCACCGACCCCACACTATGAAACTTCCCTATACAATTTTGAAGGAACCTTCTTCAGCTGAATTAAATGTCTTTTTTAACTGTTGACGAGTGCACATTGCTTCCTTATCTCTCCTTGGGACCCTGTTTTGACATTAATCCGACCCATTTTCTCCATAGATTTTGCAAACTGAGCATAGAAAAACGACCGAGGGCTCGAAAGAAGCTGGTTGATAAGACCCAAGCTAGTGGAGTCCGTAGTTAAAGCAGCATCGGAATTGAAAAGACCCCTTCTTTTGGTTAACAATGTGTAGTAGCTAAGATCAAAGGTCTTACGGCTTCCAGGGTCCATCTCAACTATTGTGGTGTTATCATTGGGTGTTCTACACTTGTTTGTTTTGAGGTTAGCTGCGTATTCACTATCAAGCGTTGGGTCTACTCCCCCAGGGCCGGTCGAATTGTACAATCGGCGTGAAAATGCCGGGCAGTGAGCTATGCCGATGGTGTGAGCCCCTAAAACACGACCAGACGATAGTATATATTTCAGTACGTCGCAAATACTGTTAAAATGACCAACTGTTAATCCTATAGTATATACCGGATAGGAGGACCAAGTCATTTGTATCGAGTCCTTGGTTGTTGAAAAGTGTAAGGAGAGTTGTAAAATTGCTGAATGGGCTTGGAATATTGTTGTTAGCTTCAGTAACATTTGAGATCACTCCATCCCTTCGACCTGTTGGAACTTGCCAAAATGGACCTCCCTGTTGGAAGAAACAGCAACCCTTTTCCATTAACTTTGTCTACTATTTATGGTGAAAATTATGAAATGGAAAGTGATTTTACTTACAACGGTGACGATTGAGTCCCTTGCAATTAAAGTAAGGATATCAGCACAAGAGACAATGCCTGGGCATTCAGCTTCAACCATGCTTTTCAATCTGTCAATGAAATCAAAGCCTCTTAGAGTTTGATTCGGGACAGCATTCTTTTCTGGTGATTGGCCATTGGTGAAGTTTAAAAGCACTGATCCATCACAGCCCTGGAAAAAAAAATGAAGAAGAAGCAAATTATCATTCAGTCCTTGGATTTCACTTTACTGACAGAAAGAAAAAGTGAAAATTACTTACCCTGACGAAGCAATCATGGAAGTGCATGCGAATGAAAGAGGCAGCCAGTGACGGAGCATTAGGGATGTGTTCTTTAACATAATCTGAGATAATTTTCTCAGCTTTGGGACAGCTTTTAGCATAAAAGTTCATCTGCAATTGAGCATTAGTTGAGCCTATAAATGCTAATAGACCAAAGACAATGATAAACCCCAGAAACCCAGTTCCTGCCATTGATAACTTCCTGTTTCAGATTCTATGAGAAAACCTGTTTGAAAGAAAGAAAGCAAGCTTAGATGCTGTTTAAGATTATAGGCTTTTATAGACATTGATTTGAACTACTCAAGTCTTAAGAAAAAATAAAAAATGTAAGATACTGAAGCCCGTTAGTCACCTTCCTAGATATCTTTAAGATATACTTTAATATAATTTTATGAAAAGAATGAAATAAAATATGTGATTAGTTATGCCCGTCTTTTACGTATCAAAGAAAAATGAGATGGGATTCATTTTATTCTAATAAACTAATTCTTATACGGAGATTAAGCTTATCCATGTCAAATCAATGTTTAAGTTTAATTACCGTTCTAATCAGTATACGTGGCTAATAAGCTTGTAAGGATGTAGATTGTGTTTATTTCTTACTTTAGAAAAGTGTTCACTTTTCATACACTAGGATAAACTATTCCTAATGCCACTAAATTATTAGTAAATTTACGTTTTGTTCACTAAAGTTTTTATTGAAGTTACTGAACTACTCGAAAGTTTTTACTTAGGTCAGTTTTTATTTAAGTCATTGGGTTGTTAAGGTTTTTTTTTTTAAAGTTCGGTTGTGAGTTTCAAGCTAGGATTTGACGACCGGTATAGTGAGTCAGTATCCATTAACGAGTATAAGAGTATACCTTAAATCTAAGTTAATTTGACAGTCAGTGTTAGAGACCGGAGAAGAAGCTGTGGATTTTGGTTCGCAGATTTGTGACTTTCAAAGTAGTTTCATAAAAAAAAACTAAAGAGCAAAAGAGATGAAGAATGAGAGCTTTCGATTAGTGCAAGTGGTACAAATAGAGAATACTATACAATAACTATTTTAACAGCCCAATGAATTAAATGAACACTTTTAAATAGTTTAGTGACCATTTTGTAACTTCTTGAAATTGATTATTAAAACGTAAACTTATTAATAGTTTAGTGATTTTGGGTGTAATTTACCCTTTATATACATGGTCAAAATGTTGTTAGTGGTTATGCTTTGACGAAATTAGAGTTTAGTACTTGTACTTTAATAGTTAAAACTTATATCATCTAACTTTTGGATTTAAAATTCCTAGGCCGACCATTAACACGGTTACTATTTTCTATTAAAATTTGTTGATTTGACATATTAATTTTCCATAAATCATATAACATGTTATATGCGGATAGCCTAATTAATTTTCTAAAATGACAAATTTTGACAGAAAATATCAACAATGTTAACCAAGAAGGAGTCAAGATTTTATTTTAAGGGTGCTAATAAATTTTTTAAATTGTCAAAATATAAATTTACCATTGTATTAGCTTATTCCATAATTTTTAAAAAATTAAACTAAAATTTTATTTCATTTTTACCTTCATATAAATTTAGAATTTTAGAATTTTTAAAAGACCTAAAATAAAATTGATCTTTTTTGGGGAGGGGAGGCCACTGCCAATCTCCCCTTGGAGAGGTCTTTGATATTAACGATTGAATTAAAAATTCTAAAATTGAAAGGTATGAGAACTTAATTTTTAAAATTTGAAGTATATGGACTAAATCTTAAAATTTGTCAAAATATAGCCGACATATTTAACCTATATATAGACTGGTAAAGCATGAGATATAAATCATAATAAAGTGATATAATATACAATAAATATATAGAATAATATTTGGTGTACCGTCGGTGCATAAGTCTCATGGACAAACAATGAATAATAACATTAAAAATTATTATTAAATTAAACAAAAAATATGGAAGATGTGTAAATAAATACTAACAATTTGATTTAAACATAATTAAAACATTAATCATAATTGTTATGAATAAATATTAATAACTTTCAAATTTAGTATATTGGATTTAAGATTTTAGAATTTATTTATTATTTAAATAAAGTTATTAATATTTATTTATAAGTCTTGTACTATTTTTTATGTTATTTAATAATGAGATATCATGTTATTATACATTGAAGATATATGTATAAAATATTAATGATGAGATATGTATGCATAAAATATTTTGTTTAAATCTATTAAAATTTGAATTTTTATTTTACCAAAAGAGAGCATAAAATCATGTGAGAAAAGAACAAGATAAGAGAGTAGAAGTAGTTCACCTGCTCGATGTCCATGATATCATACATAATTTGCAAATCGAGCTGTCAAACTTTACTTTCTCTATTCAATAACTTTTGTACCTGCTTGCTTTGTCACATTCTCTATTAGCCGACAATAGATTGGAGTCTGTAAAGTAATGTTAAAACTTGGATTGGGGATTCTTCTACAATGTAACTTGGTCAACTTGTTTAGTTAACATTACACTACTTTTCAGTATTTCATGCACAAATACGGAAATAAACAAGATGAAGAAACACAAACCAAGCTGTCAAATTCTACAAATGGGACATACAAATTATATTTATAATATTAGTAGATCTCAGTAGAATTATTCTATTTCATATCAATTTTGGAACATCTTTAGGGCATATGCCAATCATAACATTAATATATTAGGCTGAAGTAGTGATTAGCGAACAAATTTCTTACAAAAACTTGAAAAGATGATATCAATTACTGTTGTTTTTTCCCATTTCATTTCAAGTTAAAACAAAAAATGACAGTAAAACTTGTACCCATAAACATATAAAAACAACCTTTGTTTTTACATGCAGTAAGTTTAGTTTTTTATTTATTATTGTTATTAGTTGTTTTCCCTTATGAATATATAAAAAGCAAGTTATGTTGATGTAAGATATGATTAACAAAAGTGCTGTATGAAGAGAATTTCAAAGGAGAAGAGATTTTCTCCTCCGTGTTGATTGAGGAGATTTATATAGAGATGCTACAAGTCTGACATGGGCCCTACTGATCGAGTATCCCTACTAAGTAGGAGCAAGGGATACAGTTAGATGTGATAAGATGGAACTAGACATGATTATAATTTATCTTAGGGAGTTGATGTTGGAGGTCTCTAGAGTGAGGTGAGATCTTTTAGTTTGTGTTATTATCCCAAGAATTCGCTTTGGGGCGAGATGAAATCTTGTTTAACAATCCACACAAGAGGAAAGTGATTTGGGTATAACAAATCTTTCCACTTTACAACACAATGAGTATCATAATATCTGAATTTTCAAAAAAGTAAACAAGTCGAGAAAAGAGGAAAAAGAAAAAGGAATCTGCAATTTGGTTGTCGACCACTTTTGTCAGTAAAACACAAGTATGCCAACAATGCAGGTTTGTTGTTTGATTGTTTCTTTGGTTCCCGCAGGCAAAACACACATGGCCTTTCCACTACTATATATGCTTCATTATCTTCTTTCCTGTTATCATGGCTAATTATAGGAGAAAAACTTGTAAGATGTAATAAATCAATAAAAAGATATATGGTTGAATGGCTGCCTGATCTTATTCAATTAAATTAATTTGTTGCAGTTTTTTTTTATTAATTTATTCTACTTCAACTATTATAATCATGTAAGTCTCCAACATATGTTACAAAATAATTATGAGTTAATTAATTACTGCTAATCGATATCAATAATCTTTTGATCAGGGGCGAAGCTAGAAATTTTTTTTAAGAGGCCCGAATGAAATTTTAATTTTTTATAGTTTATATTTTTATAATTTGTAAAAGATTAAATTAAATTTTTATAATTTTAAGGGGGGCCAAAGTACAATTTTACCTTTACTAATTTAAAATTTTTAAAAAAATTTAAATGCCTAAAATAAAATTTTCTATTTTAAGGGAGGCCGGGGCCCATGCCACCCTCCTTGGCTACGCACTGCTTATGATTCAAGTCATAATATTCAGGTTTTAAGTTTTTGAATAATAATTTATAATGATTTATTGGTACCAATGGATCATGATCATTGTACATAAATGATATGATTGGATGATATAATTGGTGTCTAATTTTCTATTTAAGTGTTGAAGATGAGTAATTTATCACATAATATTTTTTTCATATCTATAGCATATATATTAAGTAGTTAACAGAGTTGATGATATAAGCTGACTAAGCATCAATTTTAATTAAGTAATAGTAAAAAATCTTTATTTTACAAAGTAATTTTCATAATTTTGAGAGTATTTTATTAAATTCACATAATTTTATATAGAAAAATATATGTACAAAATATATTATTTCCAATATTTATATTTTAGAATTTCAAACAAAATCTAATTTATTAATTATATCAAATTTTATATAAATTTAGTTTTGAACAAATTGTGGGGATGTACAGTGTAATATCTGATTTTTTACGTTTGGATGAAGATGGTCGCCCAACCACTAGAAGGGGTATATGTCACGGGGACTTTAAGCAATGGAAGACGCACAAGGGAAGGAAGCTTCTTGTCCTTAGTTGTCCCTTAAGACAAAGCATGATCTGATAATTATATCTATTATTTTTTTCCAAAAATAAAAATATTGAAAAGGTTTAGAAGATTTCTAATTTTCATTTTATATTAAAACTTCTCTTTTATTATAAAATAATAAAAAAATTTGTAATATCACTTTTATTTACAAGAATTATAAGTATAAATGGGTAATTATGATTAATTTGTGTTCAAAGTCGAAAAACATAAGAAATGAAAAGAAAAAAGAAAAATAATAAAATTAACATTGGATTTGGATTTTGTTTGTAAAAAAGTAGCATGCAAACTTATCTACAAACGTAAAATAATAATAATAATAATAATAATAATAATAATAATATTTCTACATTAAATTATTGGAACTCATTTATAAGGAAATCCATATGTGTGAAATGAAAATAAATAATAATGGGGACATATTTGACCAACAAAAGAACAATTAAAGTAAGTTATCATAATTCTAATAATATATATTTTTTAAATATTTAACAAAATTATTTATGTTTTGTTTCCATCCCTGTACCAAACAAAATAGTTGGTTTTTCTTTTTTTTTCTTTTTTGCTTTAGATTTTAGATTTTTTAACGTGTTGTTATATTGAAAATATTATGATTCATTTATAAAAATTAATTCTTGATTTTTGAAGAATAAATTGAATTCGAGTGAATAAAATCAACCCTTGGAATGTTGAGAATCGATTGAGATTGAGTTACTGATTTGGAGGTCATATTTTTAATTGTTTATGCTTTAATTGTTAATGATGTATTAGCTATTTTCAAAGAGTTACTTTGTATTTACTTAGATTCTACGTTAGCAAGTTAAAAATTGATATATGTTTTAAGGCTTGTTTAAGTTATATATGAGAGCTTATTGACTGTATTCTAATCTGTTCATAGAGGAACTATTTTGTGAGAGAATGCAAATTGTTATTGTAAACATTGTTGAGTATATACTGCCCAAGTTCTCAAGGAAAGGATTTGGAGATGAGTATTCTAGTCTTTAAGTATAAAGGTAAGATCCCTCTACTTGGAGAGTGAAAGAGTGTAAACAAAGATAATAGAATTACTCACCGAGCTAGGTTCCGCAAACGTAGGGAAACTAAACTATATAAATAAATCCTTGGTGTTATTTGTTATTTTGTTTGCACAGTTTTTGTAATCCCAAACCGTAGTAACCATTGTAGTTTAGCACTTTCATTACATAACAAATTATGCATCAAGTATACAAGTTAGTTAAATTATACTATAAGGAATTATGATTCTTTTGTTGCATGGATGAATAGAGTGTTTGGTGTGACTTCAAAAGTTTCCTCCCTACACTTAATTATATAATATATATATATACTAAAAGACATCTAAAGGTAAATTAATGTCCCTAAGATGGGAGAGGTAGAAAAATTAAAAGCTATAAGTTATTAGTTTAAAGGTGTGTACAGATATTGAACAAAGGTTTAACTATTTATAAACAGCGATTAATTAAACTTTATTATAAATAATTTGATTAACTTTAACAAATACCATAAAATACTATTACATTAGTCATATGTTAAAAAGAATGAAGAAACCATCCATTTTTTATTCAACAAAACTCTAGTCTTTATTGGCTTCCTTTTTCTATTTTTAAATTCATTTATTAATAATTTATAAAAAGAAAAAAAACAAAAAAAAAACTTATAGTATATTTTAATCTATATGTAAACATGTTTGGTGGAATTGGAAGTACAGCTAATTTAATCTTAATTTAGAGAAATTTTGATATTCAATTAAATCCCTTTTTCATCTTTATAATTAGTGATAAAGTAACTAAATTAACATCCAATTATTTGAAATCTATACTATAATAAAGTTTTTATCAAGTTTGTTATCATACATTAATTCACATAAACTCCATCAAGAAAACCACTTAAAACCTAAATTTTAAGAAAGTTATAATATGATTGATTATGTCATGATTTAGCTCCAGTATATATATATATATATATACTTACTTTGATACTTAAATATTTTCTTATCCCATTTTAGTATCTCATTATCATTTTATATAATTTTTCGTCAAAAAATTAATAATGTTTTAAAAAAAAGGGTGACAAACCGGACCATTGAGAATGCACTTTGTAACATTCCTTTACACATGCTGCTTGATAACGTGGCTTCTATTAAAAAATATTTAAAATACAAAAACATATATGAGAAATATATAAAAATTTAAAAGAATTCAAAAATAATATATAAAAATTATTATATATTATTAAATTAAAGAATATTAAAAAAAATTATAATATAAAATATATTAAAAACTTATATAAATATTATATAAATATAAAATTATTAAATTATTAAATTAAAATAAATAAAAATAAATCAATCAATTATATAAAATAAAAATTATAAAAATAAAATATAAAATATAAAAGATTATATATATATATATATATAGAAATAAAAACATGTAAAAATTATAAAGATTTATTGACCAAAAATATTCAAAATTTTTTAATAATTATATCAATTACAGAAAATAAAAAAAATTATAAAACATTATATAAATTACAAATAATTCAACGATCATATCAATTATGTCGCATGTTCTCATGAGTTGGGTGTGACTCTTTTTTTAACACTATTTACTTTTTGAACTAAAAACTATTAAAAACTATAACGGGGCAATGATTTATGTACCAAAATGACATAAAAAGAAAATTAGCAGGTATAGTTCGAGGTCAAATGGTAATATAGACATTATATTATTAAATGATGTTTTTTTTTAACAACTAAAAATTACAATCTATAAAAAATTGCATGTTTAGGGATTAACTCGAAATTAACGGGGATTTATTCCCAAAAACTTATTGTTGATAAGGATTTAACAAAAATAAACTACTAGGCTTAATAGTTAAGTATTAATAGCTAAGTATTAGGCAAGCTAAGGTCTTAGGCTCAAACTTTCTTGATTGCACTCTTTGCAGATTTTTTTTTCCAAATTCCCTGATGTTTGGCCAAAACTTTTAAAAACAATTTCTTGAAAGCTTATGTTAAGAATGAGTTTGCTGTTTTAATGGTTAAGATTTAGTATCTCCTTTGATCCCAAGTTCGTAATCCCTTGTGAATTTTCAACCTAAATATTTTATTTTCTTATTTTACCGCATAAAGTACTGAATTTTCAAACCAGCCCAGACCAAAAACTATTTTTTAATTTAGTCCTTACTATAAATCAATCCTAATCCTAAACTAATTCCTAATTCTATTTCAATTAAGGAAAAAGTTTTATAAGTAGCCAATCTTTTCAAAACCTAGAATTTTTATTCAGAAAATTTTTCATGAAAAACTCTTAAAATTCTTTCTTCTTTTTCTTCATTGTTGAAACCCTCATTACAATTAGGGTTCTTAAAAGTTCAACTTCAACCCTTTTCTCCTCTATTTACTCAACCAAAGATTTCAAAATTTTCAATTGCATCCCTCTCCTCCCAATGATTGTCGAATTCTTTATCCAAAAATTAATTTTTTTGAGTCTTCAATCAGGCATGGGATCTAAACTCAAACCATTGTGTATAATTAAGTGAATCATTAAAAATTAGGCTACTCTGTTCTGCAAACCCCTATATGAACTATATGTGAACCCTTATGTGTATTGTCATGCGAACCCTTACGAAAGCTATTATGTGAACCCTTATGCTAACTGTACTGCGAACCCTTTTGTGAACTATTGTGCAAACCCCTTAGTAAATGATAGGTGATCCATTATGAATATTATGCGAACCCTTACATAAACAATTATACATGCAAACTCTATCATAAATTAATAGGTGAATTGTAGCCAATATGTAAACCCTCATGTAATTTAGTAAATGATTTAGTAAGCGAACCTTCATGTAATTTAGTATGTGATTTACTATGCAAACCCTCATGTAATTTAGTATATGATTTAGTATGCGAACCCTCATGTAATTTAATATGTGATTTAGTATGCGAACCTTTATGTAATTCAATATGTGATTTAGTATGCAAACCTTCATGTAATTTAGTGTATGATTTAGCATGTGAACCATCATGTTATTGAGAATGTGATTAAATATGCTAACCCTTATGTGATTAGTATGTGATCCCTTAGTAAATCTTGTGCGAACCTTCTATGCGAACCCTGTAACACCCTCAACTTGACTTGAATCACTGAGTCCAAATATCGAGTGTTACAACATACGAACACTTAGCATAATTTTTTAAACAATTGGCATATTAACTCTTTTCAACATACTTTGTTTTATTTTAATAAAGGTTTTCTAGACAAAAAAGATAAAGAGAACACTCAATGAATACAACAAACTCTTAAAATAACATAAAACATTGCAACTCAAAGATTTTTTAAAAATAGACTCTTGAAGGTGTGATGTATTATACACCTTACTCCTACAATGCTCCTTATATGCATTTTATTCTGGCTTACTGTTCTCATGGCCCATTGTTGGCTTCTCTTCTAGCGTACACAATCACACAACAATGCTTGAAACCTGAACAACATTTATAAGTTGAAGAGAACTTAGTGATCTTTAATGCAAATTACCTTAGAGCCTTTCTAGTTGAATTCATTCCTTCGAACATTTTGAGTTACACCACTGTCCTTGGCGGGTACTTTCATAATATCAATTTATTGCCTATACATTGGTTTCCATACTCAATGTATCATCTCTCGCTTCATTAATTGGCCAACTCGAGACCTTACGAAATGATTTTTACCTTTCTTCACTCTTGACACAATGAAGATATTTCGCAGGAGAATATTTATATAGAACTCACTTTCAAAGGATTTCCTTATCAATCTTACACTTCCTCTTTTTCTAAGAATGGTTAGACACAGATTCTATTCCTTGGTGGATATGTACTAATTAATCTTGCCTTTGGCGGAATCCCATACTGAGTTGGATAACTATCAGACTACTTGTCAGATCATACCCTGATTCAATTCAGAAATAAGCTCACACTATTGAAGAAATGTTCCAGAGTGTTAAGAAAGTTCCCAAACATCTATGCTACATAACACAAGAATGCGCAAATTGACAACCAACCCAGATTCTAAATAATCCTAAAGCTAGACAAGGTACTATACAGATATGGCAAATACCAGATAACTCCAATTTCAATCCTACTTAACGTAGACAAACTCAGACTAACGAACATTTATACCTTACATAATTATGAATACGCTCATATCCTTTACTGAAAGACTACTATGGTAGATACCCTCTTTAAAATCATAGATACATACTTTCTTTCAGAAAACTTCCCTTAAGACTCATTTGATTTCATCAAAGAACTAATCAAACCAATTTAACTTTAGACATATCAATTCTTAACGTAATATTATCTATCAATAAAAACCTTAAAAATATTATCTATCAATAAAAACCTTAAAACTTACCAAGAATTTACCACAAATGCAAATAATCAGATTCTGCCATGTAGGTATCCCTAAAAATGCCACAATGGCACTTACAGAAAACGCCACAAAGGCACTTGTAGAATACGTGTTTATTGACCTGTCGGGCTTCCATAGAAGGTGTCATGGGTTTCTCCCTCATGAGCTTATTCATCTTTATGTCGTGATCTACTAGTCTAATCTCTATTTCACTGGAAGCATCACCATGAATGTTTTACTTATCATATAATGTCATGGGTCTTTACCATATGGTTTTACATATATCTTCATATAGTGATATGCCAGTTTGGTTAGCACTATAACTGCCTTACCAGAGGCGTCACAAGGAATGTTATACACATAAATTACTTACCTAGCTTTCGTATACTTGATCGATGATTACTCTCTTATATCAAATAATCTTAGGTAGACTTTCCATTTAACTTCTTACTCAAACAATACATTTCTCATACAGAATCTTTGCATTACTTCTCATACGCACTTACTAGTTGTCTAGGTATTTTTTCATATGTATTTTAATTTGAACAGTCCACATGCAAGAGCCAAGATAGAGACTCACCTAATACTCACTAAGATTGTAGGTTAGAGATCCAAAACTCGAACAACCCTCTCGAACCAATAGCAGAAACTACTTAAAGAACATGGAACTACCATTAAAACCCATTTACAGATAAATAACTATAATCTTATTCACAACTCACTGTTTATGTAACATCTCGCCCGACGAAGTCCTAATGTTCAAATACTATTTATGGAAGTAAGACATATAGAAGTCTGGTGTAGTCTTTAAGCCTTATTGATTAGCAGAATGGTGATCGCCCAAGTGTTCTATTTAGCATATAGTGTGGGCGGACTCAGTCATGTGTTATTAATGATAAGAGCTTCATGATAGATTACTATGACTTGTTGGAAGGATGGGATCGGGTCAACCGATACTGAAGGTATGAGTCCACGTCAAGGGTAATGCACCTTTTTTTGTGGTATTGTATAGGTTAAGTTACAAGGTAAGCTGGTTAGAAACTAACCAGACGTGAACCAGGATAGTTAAAAAGAAAGGGAAAGCACTCAATTAACTTTCTCGAGAGTTGTAGGCTTTCATAAGACAATATAGTAGAAAGGTAAAACTTGTCAAGTTTCAATAGGGCCATAGATTACATTGATAAATACTTTGGATAAGATAAGAAAGTCTTTCTTCTTTCTTCTAAATCTTACTATTTTGAGGTTAAAAGAACAATAAGGGAATTTCTTTATGCTAAGATAGAACTCCTAAGTTTGATCAGCGATTTCTCCACATCAAGGTAAGATTTATGACTCTAATAGTTAAGAAAACATAGATCTATAATAGTGTTTGGTAAAATTAGGCTAATTGGGATTTTTTGGGTTAAGATGAGATTTAAGGTTACCCAGATGGTTCTTAATGATTTTTTTTGTTCTCCAATGTGGTAGTTGTTGTAGTTCCTGAGAGGATCTTAGACCCGAAGCTCAAGCTACTAAACATCTCAATCAGGTGAGTTCCTAAGTCGACTCTTGCATGTATGTTAAGTGTTCTAGAAACTTCCATAAAAGTGACTGAAACATGAAATGGAAACTAGATGAGTATGGTATGACGATCCTGATGTAAAATGAGTGTTTGATAGACCTTATATGTATGGAGAGCATGAGATCTGATTAGTCTAAGTACTTAATATGAATTTTGAGGCTGAAGGATGGTTGTCTATGAATGATTGAAACATATGTATGTATGTGTCTTAAAAATATGCTATGGAATGTATTTGTTATGAATAAGTCAATATATATGATGAGTCTATGTTTATCTCCATAGAGTCGTTTAAAGGGGAGCGTCGAGACTTTAAACACGTACTCTAGAAAAGGACAAGTCCATGGCCATGTCACTAAAATGAAAAGGACCATATTGTGTAAAACCATAGCTGGGCTATGACATCATATGAAAAGAACTAAAGGAAGGTTATTACCTAATGGGTTTCTGTGTGACCCAAATGGTGAGGGGCAAACCTCACGAAAGGTTAGTTTAGGCAAATCCCTAACGTGAAGACACCAGAGAAAGAATGCTTTTGTGGCAAACCTTTGAAAGGAAATACTTTATGGTGAACTCTTGAAAGGAAGCCTTCATAGTGATCTTTGATGAAGGAAGCCTTCGTGGCAACCTATAGAAAGAAAAGCCTTCGTGGCATAATCTAAAAGAGAGCCCTTGTGGCTATCATCTGAAGAGAACGCGTTTGTGGTGAACCTTGAAGAAAGAAATTGTAAGTATGGAAAGCCCTTACAACTATCATTTGAAAGGAATACCTTTCTGGCAGACCTTGAAGAAAGAAATGGTGAGTATGACAAACCCCAAAAAAATAGTATGTATGGCGAACTTGTAAGAAACATATCAGTATGAAATGTTGTGGTAAATCCTGGATAATATTAAGACATGAACAAGATAACCTAGAATGCACCAGAGTGTGTGACGAATCCAGAGTATGTTCCAAATGGACTTATAGAACAAATTTATCAACAATATTCTGTCTATGTGGTTCTTTGAAGTAGAAATGGGTAAGAAATCATGAAGGGGTAAGGTGAAGAAAGTGAATGAAGTAACGAAGGTGGAAAAGGTAAGTTATGATCTCAAGGCAAGGTATGAATTCTATGGCATAAAGAATGGAGCTTAATGATGTATTCACCTAAGCCAAGGATAAAAACAATGAGATAGATAATGGAGTTCTTGAATATGACTCAGGTAATGAAGGGTTTACTCATTAAGTTATCATGAACTTACCACCGTGTTTCACGTCATAGGTATGCTGCCATGAGACTATGCCAGAAATGGACGACGCCAGGGTTATGCTAAAGGAATGGCGAGATAAGCTATTATGCATATAGAGTGAGTTTGGGTTAGTGTCATCGAGTCTAATAGGGGTATTGTAAATAAGTTTAGAGATTCTTTTGTAAGCCCTTGTGATGTATACCGTACACGTGGATAGAACAATTGTGGTTAGTAATATCACTTAGAGGAAAAATTTATAGAACTATGTAAGTACATTATGATATTCACTTGTAAGTCCTTGTATTGTAAAATCTAATGCAATCAAATTAAAGTTAGTTGAAAGATTATTCTCAATCGAGTTGTTAAACATAGATAAGTAAGTTAAGTAAAAGTCTGTATATGTGTGTGTTGTAACACCTAAGACTCGAATCTGAAGAATCGGATCGGGTTGAGGGCATTATAGTTAAAATGCTTCTTACTATCCTTATTCTTCCAAAAACTCAACTTACAGAGCTAAAGACTTACCAAGAGGTGAAACATACTTTGATTAATTTAAAAACCTTCGCTTCCAGCTTAATAATAGAAGAAAACATATAAGTTTAAGAAGAAAAACTAGAGAGTGATATTGAAGAAAGAAAAACCATCCCCCTAATCTAACCTTTATCACCTCATATACATATATAGTTCCTCCTAATGGAACTTGAAAAGTGTCGATTGTATCTGGAATTTGTCCTCATAATTGTCCTACAAAACTGTATACTCTAAATTATATAACTTTTTTATAGCTGTTTATATCACCTTTTTACTTAGAAATTATGTTAATCTTGAGTATTTTATATCTAATTGGGTGATTTCCATTCATACTAAGACACTAGACATAAATTAAGTAAAGTTTGCAATTTTATACAAATCAGTATTCATTTTGCATAATTTATTATTTTATGTTGGATGTTAATTGTTACCCAAAATGTTGCAGAAGAACTGTTGAATTAATGAACCATGGGAGCTGAATAATATCACACATGAGAACAAGTTAAATTGTACATCATGTGGATGGAAAGCTTATTAAATTTGACCTAATAATTCTATACAACCTAACTAGGAAGATGGTTGTTTAAAAAGATTAAGTCTGCTATGAATTGGGTGTGAAAACCGTCCAACAATGCGGTGAATGACCCAAATTCGGCAAAGGCATTTGAGCATCCTAAAATAAGCTTTTGGAAGATTTATTTAGAGGTCATTGTAGTTGGGAAAGAATAAGAAGTCAACTCCCAATTAATACCCAAGAAACTGTCCAACCCCTTGTATGATTCATGCATGAAATCAAGCAACCATCAACTTTCTTTTTCACATTTCAAAGCCGATCAAGCAAAAGAGAGAACCAAGGGATCTTTCAAGCTATTTTTAGCAAACTTCTATAATATCAACCCTCACTTTTCATTTCAATGATCCCTCATCCCTCATCACTAGCTAATTCATCAATCTACATTCCTCTCATTTTTCGTCCATCCCTTCCACGCATAAGCCTTCCAATTTCTCCTGTTCCCTTTAGCTACCATTTTCCTTTGAGGAAAACCTCTCTAAGCCAGCCATCTTAAGGAGCATTTTGTAATCACAAGAATTGGATGAAGCCACCATGATCGGTCTTCGGAGAGCTGCAAAAACCATTAAGAGTTTCTTATTCTTTAACCTTATTTTGTTTATTCAATATGTTTGCAATTTGTTTTGATGTTTTCCTATTGACAATGATGACTTAATTTTGTTCAGCTACAATGATTACATTAATTTGATAAAATTCATTTTGCTTCATGCTTATGATGTCTTGTGCCTCAATCGTTCAGGCTTCCAATTAATATCATATATGTATTTCATACATTAAAATATGTTTGAATGTATTAAAATTAGTTGATTGATCCTGATCAAATGACAATTAATGAATGCAATAATTGGAAGGAGAGCTCTATTGCCTTGCATAATTTTTGTGTGATTAAATTGTTTCAAACTTGATCCGTCCCTATTACTTCACATAAATTCTAAGGAATCTTTAGTTAAATTATGACATTGGTTTATGCATATATTTTCTAAGTATAAGATTTGGTTGAACTTATATAAGATTCCCAATTAATGAAAGATCAAGTTGCCATGGAATATTTTTTGAACATTGTTAAGCATGATGAAAAATGAATTAAGTCGAATGTTGTAATTATTCTAGCTTATCCATGTTATTGTTATTAAACATGTGAAAATCGCTGCTAAATCATCACCTTACATATTTCATCTCATTTGCATTTAGTTAATTAATTTAATCTTAACATCTATCCCCCAAATTAATGTGTTTTTTGTAACCAATTTGTGATTCATAATTTTTACAAGTATCAAATTAAATACAGTCCCTGTAGAGATAAGAACTCTTATACTTACTTATTACTTGATAACGACTGTATATAATTGCACAAACCTACGCGTTACAAACTTTTTGGTAATAGCACAAACCTACTTGTTACAACTTTTTGGTGTCATTGCCAAGGATTTTTAATCTAATCATTATTTGATAAATTATTTCTTATGATTTGGTTCATTTATTTTTATTTTATTTAATTAATTTTTTTAATTCTTTATTTTTTGTAATTTATTTTCAAGTGTTTATGAGCATAGAACGAATCATCGATTTACTCCCTATAAACCCTAATATCTAATGGACATTTAGACAAAGAAGACTAGAAATATTACCCAGAGACAAGCGGTAGAGATGGACCTTGAAAATCAAAATGATGTTCAAGGGAATGGAGCCGCTAATGTTCATAATCCAATCCTTATTGCTGGTGATAAGGATCGAGCTATAAGGTAATATGTCATTCCTCTTTTTAATGAGTTAAATCCAAGAATTAGGAGACCGCAGATCGGGGCACTACAATTTCAACTGAAACTTGTGATATTTTAGATGCTTCAAGTAATGGGCCAGTTTAGTGGAATACCCACAGAAGATCCACACATTCACCTTCGACTATTCATGGAGGTGAGAGATTTCTTTAAGGTAGTCAGTGTAACTGAAGACACATTGAGGTTGAAGTTGTTTCCATACTCGTTGTGAGATCGAGCACGACTTAATTCATTGCCACCCCATTCAATATCTACTTGGTAAGAATTTGCTGAAAGCTTTCTGTTAAAGTATTTACCACCTAGCAAAAATGCTAAGTGGCGAAATGAGATTACCACTTTTCAACACATGGGTGATGAATCCTTATACGAAGCATGGGAAAGATTCAATGAGTTACTTTGTATATGCCCTCACCACAAGATTCCATATTGCATCTAGTTGGAGACATTTTATAATGGTCTCAACACATATATTAGATTGGTGGTAGATACAACTGTGCATGGTGCTCTCTAATCGAAGTCTTATAATGAGGCTTATAAGATTATCGAGAGAATAGCCAGTAACAATTACTAGTGGCCGACAAATCGAGCAGCTTTAGGAAGATGAGTATCTAGAGTGCACGAAAAAGACGCCCTCAATTTACTATCAGCTTAGGCATCTTTTATCTCTTCAATGTTGAAACAGTTTACTACTAACGGTTTAAATCATGTTGCGGCTCAGTCATCAAGTCACTTTGATGTTATTTCTTGTGTATACTGTGGGGATAGTCATTCTTTCAAGAATTTTCCATCAAATCTCGAGTCGGTTTATTATGTAGGGAATGAACACCAAAATAAAATTAGATAAGGACCACACTTTAACTTTTATAAGCCTTCGTGGCGAAACCATCCAAACTTTTTTTGGAGCAACCAAGGAGTTCCACCAAACAACTTCTGCATACATCATAGAGCAAATCAACCTCAAGGGTTCAATCAACAAATTCATAAGCCACAATCCAAAGTCATTCAGCAACACTACAAAATTTGAAGAACAAAATAGGTCAGTTAGCTACTAAACTTCGTAATAGACCACAAGCAACCTTACCGAGTGGCATGAAAAATCTAAGGAATTTGGGTAAGGAACACTGGAAAGTAGTTGCTTTACGAAGTAGTAAGACTTTGGATCCCAAGGTAGTTGAGATTGAAGAAAAATATATCCAGGAAAAGGAAAATCGACCGACAGTTGAGATTTTAGCACTAGAAGAGCCAGATGCTGAAAAGTCTAAAAGAGGTAAAATTTAAACTAGTGAATTATGATAAACGTTCCTTCTTTAGTTACAAATACAATACCTTAGAAGAGTTTTCCAATTCAAGCTAAGGATCTAGCATCTCTGTATCCACAAAGAATCAAGCAATAGAAACAAGAGGTGCAATTTAAGAAGTTTTTGGATGTTCTAAAGCAGTTTCATATCAATATACCATTGGTAGAAGCTTTAGAAAAAATGTCCAATTATGTCAAGTTCATGATGGATATTTTGTCTAAGAAGAAGAGGCTAGTGAGTTTGAGACTGTAGAATTAACAAAGGTGTGCAGTGCATTCCTATAGAAAAAACTACCTCCGAAAATGAAGGACCTCGGAAGCTTTACTATACCCTGTAATATTGGAGAATCTTACTATGGTCAAGCTTTATGTGATCTTTGAACGAGCACCAATTCGATGCCAAAATCTATTTTCAAAATGTTGGGAAGAGGTGAAGTAAGACCTATAACTATGACACTCCAATTAGGGATCGATCTTTAACATACCCAAGAGGAAAGATCTCTGGTACATGTAGATAAGTTCATTTTTCCTATTGATTTTGTCAAAACCCTTTTTTATTTTGAAAACAATAGAGATCGACTTTTTAAAACAAAAATGTGGAGTCGCCACCAATCTCTTGATTTAGGTGTGATTGGACCACCTACTAAAACATTTTATTCCATTAAAAATAAATTTGATTCACGTAAAATAAAAAAATGGGTTCGGGAGTCGATTACGCATGAGGAAGGGTTAGCACCCTCATTACGCCCAAAAATTGGTACCAAATTGATTTGATGTTATCCTTATACCAAAAGGTTTTTTAAAGAAAAGATTTTTCAAAGTATGATTCTTTTTAAAATGTTTGAATAATTAAAATTAGCGGTCAAAATTCTCTCGTTTCAAAGATATGCAGTATCATACCCAGCACGATTGGATATGATCCTTTATACCTTTAAAAATACGATTGATTTTTGACTTTTGAAAACTTGTACACTACAATTATAAAAGGTTATCCAAATATTTAGTTCACCGAAAAAATCATACCCAGTACGATTGAGCACGATTTTTCGAATTCCCAAATATTGGATATTGCCTTATTTCAGATTTTTTGAATAATAAAGAAAATTGGAAATTCGCTCAAAGCACGTTTATTTGTTTTAAAAATAGATGGAATACTTAATGCATTGTAACAAAACATTTGTATAAAAAAGGGTTAATGAGCATGAAATAATATACAAACATATAGTACAATAAACCTCAATTAATAAATCCAACAGTTATGTACCACTATTCTAAGTACAATGTGACCAAAAATTCTTTAAGCATGGATGGTGAATAATTAATACAAAATAATATACCCAATAATTAACATGGCACAATATAAAATGATTCACAAAAATATGTACAAAATAAAATGAATTAGAAATCAATATAGTATAAGACATTTCCAAAATAATGATGAATTAATGAATACATAATATAAGTTGACGAGCTTGTACAAAAACTAGGGATATATAATTATTTGAAATAGATATTGTAGAATAACATTTGAATCGAATAATATGCAAAATATTTAAAACACAACTTTATTTAAAAATTGACAATGTGCATGATAGCTAAAATAATATATAAAATATAAAAGAATAGTAAAACACATGATAAAATATAATGTACATAATGGATTCATAAAAAATAAATTTAGGAATAATTATTTGTAAAAAAAATAGCATGACATTAATAATGTATGAAAAAATTAAGTAAATATATAAATTATACATGTAACAAATTTTAGAAAATATAATCATATACACAAAAAGGTAAAAAACTATATTTACAAAATACATAAATTTAGTGATGTATATTTAAAAAACTATATTTATAAAGGGAATTTTAAAAAAAATAATATATAACATAATTTTACAAGTAACAAATTGAGTTTGGATTGATGGCACATATAAATAATTCATATATAAGGATAATAAAATATGAGAGTGTATACAATGAATAAATGGTATGATTTAAAATATAGTTCTTGAAAGAAACGCATAATACACATGAATAATTTTAAAGGAGAAAAAATATATACATACAAGAAATATTAATATGAAATCAATACTGTAGACTATGGTAAAATAATTTAATATGGGTTACGTATAATAGTAATTAAGAAAAAAAACACAAAATTTATAGGATTTTTCTTTAAACAACATAGATATATAATAAGATATAGGAATAAATTTAAAAGAAATTATGTGTATAAAATAATATAAGATTAATAATATACATGGAATAATTATATATATATAATAATGCACAAAAACATTCATATAAAATATTATCACAGTGTAAAAATGATATGATAAAATAAATTTACAGTACTGACTTTAAAACAAAACACAATCATCAAAGGAGCTCCAAATATAATAAAAAAAAAAACCTAAAAGGAAAAATGAATGTGAAACTAATTTTAAAAAATAACAAAAAAACCAATTGAAATAAAATTATAAAATAAAAGGATAATTTATAAATAAAACAAACTACTACTATTAAAATAAGGACCCCCATGCAATGCGTTCAAACGTATATGGGTTAAAGCTGGAAATATTCCAAATCTCCAAAAACATTCTGTTGAAGCATGGATCCAATTGCAAATGCACAAATTATCAAGCCAAATTAAAAAAGAAATAATCAAATAGCTTGTAATTGAATAGTATCGCGAAAGAAGAAGGATCAATTGCGCAATTATCCCTTTCCACGAAAATGCGCAGATCCCAGGGGTAAAGAAATCGGATCGGGTCGGGCGAGCTTAAATGGCACCGTTTCAAGGCTACAAATCCATGCCTTAAACGTCGTCATCTCACGGTGCCAATTAAAAGAAAAAAAATAGCTTCTACGAGCTTACTTCGGCAGAGCAGATTGAAAAGGGGGGAAAAAAACCTAAGGGTTTGCTCACATTCGGCCGCCGCTTTCAACATCACAATTGATGGATGGCGCCGTTTGATTCCCCTTTTAACACCAACGCCGATCTTCCCTTAAAAACAACAACCGACAAATGTGGCCTTTTGATGATAATTTTCGGCCTTAAGACCTCTTTTTCCACTTCAAGTCTGAAGAAGCAAAGAGATCAATGGCCGATCCATAAGGTGAGATTTCTTCTCTCTTTCTTTCTATCATTTTTTTAATACAATAATAAAAGATAAAAATGAAGTCATTCAGCCGAAATTTAAAAGTAACTATTAAACAGAAAATCACCTCTAAAAAAATGCTTGTGAAATGCTCTTTTTTTATATCTGGTGTGCGTAATATATTCGTCATCCCTTTTGCAGGTACAATCATCGGCTTTTATAGCCAAATTTACAGAGTAAAATAAATAAAAAAATAAAAAAATATTTTTATTACTGTCATTTGTTGTATTCTGTTAGTTGGCCTCTTCTCGTGTATTCTAACGCAGGGATGGTCGTACGGAGGAGTAAGGAGACGCGCGAAGGAGGCCATACGAGGAGCCTCTCATGGGAGCCCAACTCTCTGACATTCCAGAAGCTTCTGGTTCTCTCAACTGTTGTGTTTCCTTTTAGGTGTATTGGGCCTCGGGTTTGGGCTGTTCGAACTAAGGATTGGGTTAAGTCTATATTAAAGGATTTTGGGTTTAAGTTTTTTTTGGCCCAAATATTTGTAACCGGACATTGGACTTCTGAATTTGGATTCTTTATTTGTGTGTGTTCAATTTACCAGGACTTATTTGTTTGGCCTATTTTAATACTTTAAAAGGGCCCGGGCAAAATTGGTTGACTACAGATTTTATTGTCTTAAATTTTGAAGTAGATAAGGAAGTGTCGATCATTCTAAGGAGACCTTTCCTAGACACGGAAAGAACATTAATAGACGTAAAAAAAGGCAAACTTACGATGAGAGTTCAAAACGACTAGGTAACATTTAATGTTCTTAAAGCGATGAAATTTTATGATCCGACAGAGGAATGTTTAGTGATGGAGGAGCTAGAAACCATAGTTTCTATGGAATGGGAGAATAATTTTGTAGAGAACCCATTGGAAAACACTTTAGGTTCTAAGTCATTGGAAGATGAAAAAGGTAATGAAAGTATGGCTTTGATGAAAGCTAATCCAAAAAAGGTAATGAAAGTATGGCTTTGATGAAAGCTAATCCAAGGGACTATGTTCAACCAGCATAGTTTGAACCTTTAGAGTTAGAAGCTCAGGAATATGCGCAGCTGAACTTGTCAATCGAGGAACCACCCAAACTTGAACTTAAGGTACTTCCTTCCCATTTGAAATACGTTTATTTGGGTAACGGTTCTACTTTGGTTGTGATTGTGTCAGCATAACTAATAGAATGCCAAGAGGAGCAACTAATTGAATTTTGAAAGAAATTTAAAAAGGTGATCAGTTTGACCATAGTTGATAATTGAGGAATAAGCCAGTCCTTTTGTATGCACAAGATTATTTTAGAGGAGGGAGAAAGAGCTAGAATAGTTGGGCAAAGAAGGTTTAATCCAATAATGAAAGAGTTAGTTCGAAAGGAAGTTATCAAATGGTTAGATGCGGAAATTATCTTCCCCATCACAAATAATTCGTGGGTAAGTTTGATACAATGTGTACCAAAGAAAAGTGGAATCATGATTGTAAAAATTGAACAAAATGAGTTAATCCCGATAAGAACGGTCACATGTAGAAGAATCTGTATAGGCTACCAAAAATTAAACAAAGCCACTAGTAAGGATCATTTTCCACTACCTTTTATAGATAAAAATTTGGACCGAATAGCAGGTGACGAATATTACTGTTTCTTATATAGACATTTGGGATATAACCAAATAGCATAAGACCAACATAAAATGACTTTTACTTGTCCTTACGGTATGTTTGGTTTTAGGCGAATGCCTTTCAGTTTATGTAATGCACCTGCCACATTTCAAGGGTGCATGATGGCAATATTTATTGATATGGTTGAAAATTTTGTTAAGGTATTCATGGATGATTTTTCTGTTTTTGGTAACACTTTTGATGTTTGTTTGAGTAATTTAACTAAGATACTAAAGAGATGTGAGGAGACAAATCTTGTCATTAATTGAGAGAAATGTCATTTTATGGTTAATGAGGGAATTGTCTTAGGACACAAAATATCCAGAAACAGGATCGAAGTCGAAAAAGTAAAGGTGGATGTGATTGAAAAATTGCCGCCACCAATCACTATTAAAGGAGTTTGACGTTTCTTATTGAAGATTTTTCAAAAAAATTTAAGCATTTATGAATGCTAATAGAAAAAGGCATAACTTTTGAGTTTAACAAAACATGCTTGAAAGCTTTTGAAGAGTTGAAAAATCGGTTAATCTTAGCCCAATAATCATTACACCTTATTGGAGCTCTCCTTTTGAGTTGATATGTGATGCAAGTGATTTTGCTGTGGGAGCTATGATGGAGTAAATAAGAAACAAAGTGTTTCATCCTATCTACTATGCAAACAGAACTTTGACAAGAGCCCAACTTAACTACACGGTAATTGAAAAAGAACTTTTTGCTATAGTTTTTACTTTTGATAAGTTTTGTTCTTATCTTATAGGTATTAAAGTCATAGTGTTTACTGGTCAAGCGACTATCAAATAATTACTCTAAAAGAAAGATGCTAAACAGAGGTTAAATCGATGGATACTTTTACTCCAAGAATTTGACCCTGAGATCCAAGACAAAAAAGGATTTGAAAATCAAGTAGTTGATCATCTGTCAAGGTTAGAACAAAATGAGGTAACTCATTCACTTGTTCTCATCAATGAAAATTTTTCAGATGAGCATATGTTCGAGGTAAATCAATTCCAAAACTCCTTGGTTTGTCGATTTTGCAAATTACTTAGCATGTGGAATAATGCCTCTTGGAATGACATACCAAAAAAGGAAGAAATTTCTTCATGATACTCAATATTATATTTTAGAGGAGCTATTTTTATTTAAACAATGTGCAGATAATATAATCAGGATGTGTGTAGCCAGAAGTGAGATTGACTAGATTCTATACCACTGCCATTTATCTCTAAGTGAGGGACATTTTGGTAGTTCCCGCACTACAACAAAGATCTTATAAGCTGGATTGTTCTGGCCTATGGTGTTTAAGAATGCATACGCATATGTGAAAATTGAGATAGATGCCAGAGGACTGGAAACATATTAAGAAGGTATGAGATCCCCTCGACAAACATCTTAGAGGTAGAATTATTTTACGTATGGGGCATTGATTTTTTAGGTCTGTTTCCTTCTTATTATGGTAACAGGTACATCCTAGTGGTTGTTGACTATGTATCCAAGAGGGTAGAAGTAGAGGCATACCCAATGAATGATGATAAGGTTGTCATAAGATTCTTATATAAGCATGTATTTACAAGGTTTGGGACTCCGATAGCTATAATTAGCGATGAAGGATCTCACTTTGTAAACAAAAAGCTTAAATGATTTCTTAACAAGTATGATGTAAAACACAAAATTTTTACTGCCTATCATCCATAGTCAAATGAGCAAGTTAAACGAGTAAATCGTGATCTAAAGGCTCGATGATGCTCTATAGGCTTATTGAATAGCTTTCAAGTCATCGTTTGGAATGGCTCCTTATAAGTCAATCTTTGGAAAGGCATGTGATTTGCCACTTGAGTTGGAAAATAAAGCTCACGGGCCTTGAAACAATTAAATCTGGATTTAAAGCAAGTCTGTGAGAGAAGAATGTTACTTCTTGATGAACTTGAGGTATTAAGGTTGTTTTCATACGAAAATGTCCAGATGTATAAAGAAAAGACTAAGATTATTTCCTAGAAAGTCAAACCCAGATGGAAAGGACCGTACACCTTCATAAAGTCTATCCGAATGGAGTGGTGAAATTATAAGATAAAAAGGGAGGTGCATTTAAAGTTAATGGTTATCATCTCAAACACTTTTAGAATAATAATGTTGAGCGAGTTGAGACCGCGTTCGACTTAATGGACCCTTAATTTTTATTTTTATTTTTAATAAATGCCATGACTAGAATTTTTTTTCTTGAATTAATACATTAAATTGATTCTGTCTAAGCAGATTGGAACTTAAACGAGACTATTATTGACCCTTTCAACCTTTCCTGAGAATTTAATTTGATGTAATTTTTTTAGAAGAAATTTTCTAAGTAGCCCAAAAGGAAAATTTAAATTTTAAATTAATTTTTTAAGTTCAATAAGAGGGTCAAATTGGCCCAATTACTGATCAAATTATTTTTCTAGTTCAGTTTATTTTCAGTACAGGAAATAACTATAGTTTGGGCCGAGGCCTAAAACAATGAAGAGGACAAAAGGCCACCTAATTGTCGTCCATAACACCCTCAAAACCTTAAATTTGCCACCACTCTTACTTCCCTCCATATATTGTCGCCCAAGTATCCCTTGTAACAAAATTTTAGCTAAAAGTTTTCCCTAGTTTATCATTATATAAACCCTTCTCACCATCATATTTCTACACCACTCAAGCGATTAACCTCAACCCTAACCACCATCTTCTTTCTCCTTCCCGTCAGCCTCAAGTCGTAAAAGTTTCTCCATAATTTTCCCTTATTATTGCAAAACCCTATATTGCTGTCGCAACCTTTTTGCCGTAGCAACCCTTCTTGCCGAACAATTATCATTACCTACCTTGTTTGCCACGACAATCCTATCACCCCCGCAAATCCTTCACCATTGTAATCTATTTACTGTAGCAACATTTGCCTTAAAAAGCTGAATTTTTTCTTTTCTTTCAGGGAAAGTTATCATGTCTCAAAAGAGAACTATATCTTTAAACACTTCTGCAAAAAATCCAATAGTGATTTAAGATGAGGAAGCAAGGGAAAGATTTGATTCCATATTCAAAAATCAACCCATGATGCTGGAAAAAGGTTTCAATTTGGAGAATAATGACAAGATGATTATGCCTTTGCCAATTCGAAAGACAACTGATGCCTTAAATTGGAATCAATTTTGTGATGCACGATCAATGCATAAAGAGGAATTAGTAAAAGAGTTCTATGCCAATTTGACAGCGCCAAATGCTATTGAGGTTCTTGTTCGTAAAAAGAAGGTACCCTTACTTTTAAGTCTATTAATGATTTGTTTAACTTACCCAATGTTAAAGAAAATGAGTACTTTGTCATGATGATAAATATCAATTGGGATTTTCTTCAACAAGTACTTAACGTCGTTACAAATCTAAGATCCCAAAGGATTAAAGTATGACAGCCATTCCTGCCAAAAGGAATATCTAAAACCAATGGCTAAGGTATGGTTCTACTTTGTTCGACACAGCTTCATGCTTATCTCACATAGTTTCATCATCTCGATGGAACGAATGCTTTTGTTGTATGCAATTATGTCAGAAATGTCTATCAATGTTGGGGAAATTATTCTCAAAGAAATTGAAGATTGTGCTAGGAAAAAGGTAAGAAGTTTCAACTTTTCATTATTGATTACTTCACTTTGCTTGAGGACCCAAGTTAAATCAAAAGTGAACCTGAAAGGCTGTTATGTTCAAGGTTGCATCACAAGACATGATCTTGAGAGGTAAGTGGAGAATGTTGAATAGTTGAATCGAATTGAGCCAAATGAATCAAACTAACCAGAATTCGATGAGTCATCAACCAAATCTGAACCAGAAGCTAACTCAGTAAATGAAACAGAAGAAGCAAAATCTGAAAGTGAACCAAACAGCCTTGAACCGAGGGGAGAACCAATTGTAGTTGAAACAATGAAGCTTAGTGTTAATCCTGAGTTGACCGTTCCAATGCCCACTTCTTCAAACACTATAAGGAAATCATAATTTTTAACTATGATATATGTGTGGAAATTTATGTATAATGAACAACAGGCTTATTGGAAATATGAAAAAATTAGAGATGATTCCATAAGGAATAATTCTAAAAATATCTTTAACAATTTCATTCATGAGTTCTCATATCATATCTTCGAGTCATGGAAAGAAGATGATGTGAATTCAAACGAGAATAAAGCAGCAAAAGAGTAAGACAACGAGATGATTCAAACGAATAAAATGAGGAGAATTTCTTCTTCTTTAGAATTATTTTTAAGACTTTTTTTAGGAATATTTTATTTTATGCATAATAAAGTTGAATAATTTGCAAATTAGGAATAAACTAAGCCAATGTTCTTCCATTAATTTTTTTCTCTAGTAAAAAAAACATAGTAGTGTGGAAATGTGAATTTACATGTCTAAGGATTGAATTTTTCGAAAAAAACTTGGTACTTAAGCAGTCTCCATGACTTACCTCTCTTTTTTGAGTCCTACCTATTGTACAGTTTTCATTCACTATTTTGTTATTTTGCAATGAGGACATTGTTTCTTTTTAAAGAGGGGGTGAGTTCAATCTTGTATGATTTTTTTTTCAATTATCACATAGGTATGTTGTAATAAAAGTGATGCTTAGAAACAATTTTTGATAATAAGTTAGCCTATATGCAAGTATAATTTCTGATTTTATTTAAGTTTTTGTATTATGTTAGCTTGGTTATAATATGTTTGTATTTTCATTAGTTTTATATAGTATTTGCCATGAAAACTTACTTTCCTTAAAAATATATATGCATGAAGGTTTAAGTCTTTAGAATTGTCTTAGTAATGTTCTTGAGGCGAAATCCTAAAAGGCATAAGAATCTAAATATGATTTAGGCACACTTTCTTAGGATCGTTTGAGCCTTTTAGGCTTACCATATGAATTTATCCCTTAAAACCTTAGTTTGAGCCATTAAGCCTATTTTATTTCTATTCACCTGCATCATAAACCATATTATCATCTTTTTAATTCTACTCTATCTTGCACCAATCTTAACTATACTTGTCTTGGTGGTACAAAATTCGGGGGGGGGGGAATTTAGAAAGATGTACATATGATTCATGATTTTTTAAAAAAAGAGAAAAATCTCTATTCAAATATCGAGATATATTGTTGAGCAAAAAGAGTAAAATAAATACTCAAGTATGAGATGTATTGTTGGGCATAAGCTTCAAATTAAGTTTGTAAGTGTTAAAACCCATCAATAGGAAGGTTATACCCCAAAAAAAATCCAAGACAAAGTTAGGGTTAAGAAGATTCAGCCTAAAAATCACTTATCTTTATCCCTACCTTAAGCCTAGCCATGTTACAACTTATAAAAAACCTATTAATTTTGATAATTATGCTGACTACATTAGTGGAGAGAAACTATTAAGTGCAACATATGAATACCAATAATTAAACCTTAGGATTGTTTTATCTAATTAGATAAGGAAAATTTTTGAGTGGTGAATTTTATATATGACTTTGGAATACATGAAAAGTATGAATTATGATAGCATCTTCTTGTACTTAACATAAAATTCTGAAGTAATATATGTATGTGATCAATTTATTAGCTAAAAGATATTGTGAGCATAAATTTGTTATTGCATGATTATGTGAAAAGTTGATTCTATGAATATCTTGTACAAGATTACCCTAATTTCATTTTGCTTTGCATGAAACATTACTCGGGACGAGCAATGATTTAAGTTTAGGGGTGTGTAAACTCTAAATTATATAGCTTTTTTTATAGTTGTTTATATCACCTTTTACTTAGAATTTCTGTTAATTTAGATTATTTGATATCTAATTGGGTGATTTTCATTCATACTAAGACATTAGACATAAATTAAGTGAAGTTTTCAATTTTATACAAATAAGTGTTAATTTTGCATAATTTTATTATTTTATGTTGGATGTTAATTGATACTCAAAATGTTGCAGATGGATCGCTGAATTAATAAATAATGGGAGCTGAATAATATCATACATGAGCACAAGTTAAATTGTACATCATGTGGATGACAAGCTCATTAAATTGGACCTAAGAATTCCATGCAACCCAACTTGGAAGATGGTTGTTTAAAAGGATTAAGTCTACTATGAATTGGGTGTCAGAATGGCCCAAATTCAGCAAAAGCATATGATCAGACCAAAATTTGCTTTTGGAAGATTTATTTAGAGGTCCTTGCACTTGGACAAGAATCAGAAATTAGCTCCCAATTAATACCCAAGAAACCATCCAACCCTTTGCAGGACTCATGCATAAAATCAAGCATGAATCAAGCAACAATCAACCTTCTTTTTCACACTTCAAGGCTAACCAAGCAAAGAAGAGAACCAAGGGATCCTTCAAGCTATTTTGGGAAACTCCTATATCAACCCTCTACTATAAATACCAACCTTCACTTCCTATTTCAATGATTCCTCATCCCTCATTACTCACTAATCTATCAACACGCATTCCTCTCATCTTTTGTCCATCCCGTCCACGTATAAGCCTTCCAAATTTCCCTCTTCCCTTTAGCTAGCATTTTCTCTTGAGGAAAACCTCTCTAGGTTAGCCACCTTAAGGAGCATTTTGCAATCACAAAAATTAGAGGAAACCACCACGATCGGTCTTCGGAGAACTACAGAAATCATCAAGAGTTTCTTCTTCCTTAACCTTATTTTGTTTATTCAATATGTTTGCAATTTGTTTTTATGTTTTCCCATTTAAAATGATGACTTAATTTTGTTTAGTTAGAATGATTACATTAATTTGATAAAATTCATTTTGATTTATGCTTGTGATGTCTTGTGCCTCAATCGTTCATGCTTCCAATTAAAAATTATATATGTATTTCATGTATTAAAATATGTTTGAATGCAGTAGAATTAATTGATCAATCTTGACCAAATGAACAATTAATGAACGCAATAATTGGAAGGTGCATGCTTAATTTAGATCCTGATTTGATTAAATTTAAGGTTCGTAATAACTCGAGGGAGCTCTATTACCTTGCATAAATCTAGGTTGTATGATTAAATTGTTCCCAACCTGATCTGTCCCTATTACGTAACATAAATTCTAAGGAACCCTTAGTTAAATTATGACATTGGTTTATGCATATTTTTTCTAAGTATAAGATTCAGTTGGACTTATATGAGATTCCCAGCTAATGAAAGATCGAGTTGCCATGAAATATTTTCTGAACATTGTTAAACATGATGAAAAATGAATTAAGTCAAATGTTGTCATTATTCTAGCTTATACATGTTATTGTTGTTAAACTTGTGAAAATCGCTGTTAAACCATCACATTGCATATTTCATCTCATTTGCATTTAAATTAATTTGCATTTAGTTAATTAATTTAATCTTAACATCTATCACCCCAAATTATTGTGTTTTTCTTAACCAATTTGTAATTCATAATTTTTACGAGTATCGATTTAAATACAGTCCCTGTGGAGACAATAACTATTATACTTACTTATTACTTGTTAACAACTGTGTATACTTGTACAAACCTACGCGTTAGAAAAACCCAAAGGATAAATAAATGAGGATCCTGTAAAAATATTGTAATAGGCCCATTTCGCCCGGGCCCGTTAACAGAGAATAAACCAAAAATAAATTAAAATAAAAATAAAAAGTCCAAACTTTAACAGTCCATTTACAGCCCAAATTTCAAAAACTCATTAACCCCAAATTATAATAGCCTAGTACAAAACCCAACACCCAATAAAAGCCCAAAAATAAACCTTTGGCCCAAACAAAATTAACCTAAAAAGGCCCAATGTCTAAATTCTTTCAGAAACCCTAAGGGTTTCTGCAGTCTCCATGCGCCGCAAGCACCACAGCAGCCCCAAACAGTGAAACTTCTGGAAGCCTTCGCGTCACACCTCACGAGCGGCCTCGCCATGTCAGCAGCACCGCGCCATACACACCTGCAACAGATTAACAACTACAGCAATTAACAGCAAGGATAACAGAAAATCCAAGGCCATTGTATTTTCTTTTATTTTTATTTATTCCTCTTTATTCGGCTATAAAAAGCCAGAGGAATGATGTAAAAAGGGATCTTCTTCTTTTTCCATAAATACACATGCATACCAAAATAAAAAAAGGGTTACCGGAATTAAAAGGTGATTGAAAGTTCTTGAGATTCTTGATTTTCTTTTTGATTTATTCTTTTTTTTAGTTTATTTTTCGCATTCAAAACCGAAAGAAAGAAATGAAAGAAGAAAAGACTTACCATGTGAAGAGGCCATGGCTTTCCTCTCTTTGTTTTGTTGAAATCGAATCAAAGGAGATGCCAAGGCTGAAAGGCTCTTCCAAAATGGAGAGCATTATGTGAAGATGAAACGGCAGATAGAAGAGGGAATAAGTCTTTGGGGTTTTTCTTTTCTTTTTTTATATATTTTAATTGGCATTTAAATGGCTGCATATTGGATTTTAGTTTTTTAGAATTGATTGTATGCAGAATTCAAAACGGTGCCATGAGCTAGATCCACACTTTGGCGCTTCAGATGATTAATTTGCGCATATAGTCCTTTTCTTTCGCACTGACTTTCTGATTAGTCCTTATTCACATTTTATTTGTTTTAAATTTCTCCTTAGAATTTGCGCGGCATTTCAGTTTAGCCCGGATTTAAACATTGTGCTTTGAGACTCGGTATATTTCCAGTTTCGATCCCTGCACATTCTCGCACATTGTGTTTTAGTTTTTTTTTATTTCAATAGTTTAATTTATTAATTATCCTTTTCATTTTAACTTTATTTTAATTGAGTTTCTTTATTTCTGTGTAATTCATCATTATTTTTTTTAAAAAATCCGCTTAGTATTCATTTTTTAATTCTTATTTATTTATTTTTTGAGCTACTTTGATAATTTTTTTAAATCATTATTGTAAAGTTTTTATATCAAATTATTTTAACATTTGTACAATATTTCTTTATGTATTTGTACATGTATTATTTTTATTGAGATTTTAATTTATAATGCTTATTATTTAAAATTCATTTATTTTTTTATTTTGATCTATGTTAATTTTTTTTTACTTTTTCTGTGTTTTATTTGTAATTAGGCTGTAGTTTTTATATCATAGATTTTTAATACTTTGCATAGCATTTAACTCAAATCTTTTTCTATACTTGTAGCTATATTATTTTAAATTGAATCTTCTATTCATTATGAATTTTGAAAATCCATTTAGTTTTTTTTATGTGTGTCAAATTATTTTAATACCTTATTTTATAAAATCATTATCTTGAGATTTGTATTTATATCATATTATTTTAACTATTATGTAATGTCTCATTTAAATATTTTTGCATATATTATTTTAATGGTTAAATCATTATTTTAAAAATCATTTTTTTTGTTCATAAAATTATTGTTCGGAAATTCTTTATATTATATTATTTTAATATATTAGTTAGTATTTCATTTTAATGTTTCTTTATAAATATATATGTACATATATAGCAAAATCAATTTAATCTTGTAGGCATCTCCATGTTATTTTTATAAATAATTATTTCTAAATTTGTATATAATTTATAAGATAATCTAATTTTATATGTATTATTAATTTTATATTTTGTTTATATAAATAATTATTCGTATATCATATGTGCATGTCTCAAAAAAAATCTATTATGTAAACTATACCTCATCATGTATTTTCCTTCTTTTGTATTTAATACATTATTTAAAGTTATCATGTGAATTATCAAGTTTTGAATGAATTTGTGTTTTAAACATTTCATGTATAATTTGATTTGAACTTTGTATTTTTATCATAATTATTTTCAATAAACATGTTTAAGCAAATTTCTAAATTTCTATTATTCAAAAATTCTGGAATAAGGCGATATCTAATATTTGGGGAATTCGGAAAATCATGCTCAATCGTACTGGGTATGACTTTTCCGGAGAGCCAAATATTTGGATAACCTTTTATAATTTTAATGTATGTTTTTTTTCAAAAGTCGAAAATCAATCGTGTTTTAAAGGTATAAGGGATCGCATCCAATCGTACTGGGTATAAACTGCATATCTTTGAAACGAAGGATTTTTGACCACTAATTTAAACTATTCGAACATGTTAAAAAAGAATCATACTTTGAGAAAATCTTTTCTTTTAAAACTTTTGATATAAGGACAGCATCAAATCAATTTGGTACCAATTTTTGGGCGTAATGAGGGTGCTAACCCTTCCTCATGCGTAACCGACTCCCAAACCCACTTTTTGATTTTTCATGAATAGAGCATTTTAGTAGGTGGCCCAATCACACCTAAATCAAGAGATTGGTGGCGACTCCACATTCGGTTTTAAAAAAAAGTCGATTCCTATTGCTTTCAAAATAAAAAGGGTTTCGAAAAATATTACTTAACCAGACAATTCAATTGGCTCCTAACCAGATCACATTACAAAACCCAACTAGAAAAATGCTCAGGCAACTGGGCGTTATATACATATGGTGGAAACTATTACCAAATTTATTCTTTGCTTGTCATAATCTTTCTTAAATAGATTACTACTACTGTAACGCCCTGATTTATTTAACTTTGTTTTTGTGAAATTTGTCATAAATTATTGTTTGCTTCAGTGGTTAAGTGATTTGAGAGTGTGATTGAGGTTTTGGGTTCAAATCCCACTTTTGGAAAATATGCTATTTTTTATCCTAGCCTTATCCTTGGCAGTTTGGCTTATATTTTATTTCTAGTCAAATTATATCAGAATGAGCCTGCTGGTTCGAGTGGTAAGGTGTTAGCTTTCTCTAAGGTTTCATGTTCAAATTCCTGTGTAAGTGTGGATGATCATTTTTGCTTCGGTTGTCTGATAGAGGTTCGGTGGAGTTGAAATTCTAAGGTAGTTGGATGTGGATTGAGGCGTTGGATTTGGTGGGATTGTGTGGTTAGTGGGGGTGTTAGTAGGGATTTTAGTTTTTCTTTTAGATTTTAATTAATTAATTTTGTTTTATCATGATTTTGTTTCCAAAAAGTCCCTTTTTGATTTTACACTAGTTTCTGTTCTTATTTCTTTTTTCTACACAAATTTTTTTTCTTTCTCTCTTTTTCCTCTTCTCTTGTGTTTCAAACCAAAAATCGGGGGATACCCTTTTGTCATTCGGCATCATCTTTTGTGCAAATCTCTATTTCGTTCGTTTCAGTAAGTTGGGTAGGTGTGGTTTTAACTTTTTTTTTAGTTATTGTTTAATGGGGATTGTTGCACCCCAAACCCAACCCAGACGTTATGACTGGATCTGACATGCCACATCGAAGCGTTCAAAATATTTTCTATTGTTGATCCAGAAAAACTTACTTAGTGTTTTAAAAGATAATTTCATTATAGGTTAAAGTGAATGGAAGCTGTGCACCAGGTAGGAAACCGGAAAAGAGGTGGTGAGTCCATCGGACTGCTTAAGTACCAAGCGCCCTTCGGATCCAATCCTAGACATGCATATCGCCATTGCCACACCTTAACGTCATGGATATTTCTAGGAAACCGATTTGATTAAGTCATTTTTAGGAAAAGTGATTAATTTTGGAAAATACTTTCATTGCGGAAGCTTTGCTTGTTGTCGTGTTATTTTGAAATCAACTGTTGTTTTTGAAAACGCGCCCTAAAGCTATCCAATTTCAACAGTTAAAATAAGTAATACCTATCTTAGTAATACATATTAAAACCATCAAAAATAATTAAGCGGCCTTATTTCATTTAAAAACCCAAAACTTCAAATGTAAATAAAAGGATGTCCAGTTCACCAGAAGAAAATCAAACTTTTAGAACGGGTGGCCCCTCCGAATTTCTTCACAGCTCCAAGCCCACTATGGTTGGGGATTTCCTGCGTGGATGAAAATAAAAGGGGTGAGTTTGGGGAAACTCAGTGTGTAAGGAAAACCCATTCAAAGCCCAAGTCAGCTCAAGCCTATTGGGCCTAAGCCCATTCAGGTAACAGTGGTACTGGGCCAGAGCCCTTTTCAGATTACAATAAACTGGGCCTTAGCCCCTTATTCAGATAACAGTATGGCCCATAGGCCCATTTCAAAATACATGCAACATCAATAAACATATGCAAGCCCATTTGGGGAGACTACTCAACCCACCAACCACTATACTCCACCCGTACCAGCCATACACTCCATGTGGGGAATAGCTCAACCCACCCAGCCCAACACTCCACAGTTGCAGCCCTGCTGCTCAGTTAACAGTAAATTGAGGCAAAGCCTCCAGTACATGGACAAGCCACTTTCAGTACTTCCTCCGTCAATATCCCAATCCCATGCATCAGATAATAACAACATGGCATGCAGTAAATAACAACAGTCAAACATGCATTTAAGTCAATTTAACCCTAGGGGTATTTCGGTAATTTATCTCCTAGGGGTAAAACTATAAATTTTCCACTTTTAAAGGTATTTCAGTAATTTATCTATTTTAGGGGTTTTCATGCATATTCCTACCTTTCACGTACTAACAGAATCACTACCGAGGGTTCTTACCGAATTGGGCCCGTTGGCCCATCATTCCAATTTTGGCCCATTAAGCCCAAAAATATCGAGGGCACAGAAATCATGCACTTTGCAGTCCAAACATTGCAGATTACAAAAAACATTAATCGATTTACCTCACGAGCATTCGCACACTCGCAAATCTACAAAATACCGATTTTCAGCATTTCGGCATTTCGGCTTTTGCCGATCTAGACTAAGAAAGAGGGTGTTAGTTACACACACGAACCGCCTACAATTGGATTACTAACACGTTAATCTAACTATTCAAATACAAACTACGTATTAACCCCTTACAATATTCGGCCAACTACCCCTACAGATCATAGTAAGCTTATAAGAAATCAATAAGCAACTCATTAACAAATTTTTGTCAATGTTTACCACATAATCATAATTTCACTACAAGCTGTCTTCCTGATGAACAGTCAGTAAATTATTTATAACTGGAGCTACGAAACTCCAAATCAAGTTCCGTTAATTTTTCCTAAAAATAGACTCATATATTTCTATCCATAAAATTTTTAGAATTTTTGGTTTAGCCAATCAATACCAGATTTTTCTCAAACTTTCCCATGTTTCACTGTTTGACTAATCTGACCACTCTTCATTACGAATCAAATTTCTCATTGTACAGAATTCAAAATATGTTCTCGTTTATTCCATTTGAAACTAGACTCATTAAGCTTTAATTACATAATTTATGCAGCTTCTAACTCATCTCCCACAATTTATGGTGATTTTCCAAAGTCACGTTACTGCTGCTGTCCCAAGCAGATTTATTACCAAATCACTCTTTCACAGATAACTTGCATGCATGTTATTTAAACATGTATATCACCAATCAATCATCACATATCTATGAGTTTACTTAAGTACAGTCTCCATTTCATCATTTTAAAGCACAACATGTTAGCCGATTTTTCCCCTTAGCATCTAAGGCACATGCATGCTCATTTGTTTGGCTCAACTTCACCTATCTTCCATTTTTCATCAAAAGAACATGAAACAACAACCATTCCCTTCATTTTAATTCATGACCAAATGCTCACAACACAACCAAAAACCAAAATATGCTTCAAGAGTTAAGGGAGAATCAAGAAGAACTCATGAACCTCAAAATAGAAACAAGGTACCAAGAACTTACCTTCAATTTTCCTCCTCCTAATGACCGAATACTCAAGAGCTTTCTCCTCTCCTTTCTCTTCTCTAACTTTCAGCTATGATGAACAAAGATGGATAAAACTTTGTTCTTTTCATCCCTTTTTCTTTTAATAAAACTTTATATTTCATTCATTTAATTCTTTAATACAAAAGACATGAAATTCTTATCATGAAACATTTACCTAACCCATTATCATGAAACATTTACCTAACCCATTATCATGGAACATTTACCTAACCTATTATCATGGAACATTTACCTAACCCATTATCAATTTGTATCAATTTGTACCATAAATTATGGATATCAAGTGCACATTTTGTCTACAACAACATGATGGCTGGCCACTTCATGTAAAATGGGAGGTTTGTCATGCAAATCCTCCTATTTTGCACTCCTATTTATTTGGTCAATTCAATTTAGCCTATAGCATTTTCAAACATTTTCACATAAGTCCTATTTCATAATTTCACTCCCTTTTTCTTATGGAACAAAAATTAACTAAAATTACCGGGTTCTATCTTAAGCTTGGGCCTTCAAGAGGCCCACTAACATAATTAAACCTATGCCAACATCCACAGGATTCCTGAAAATTGGGGCGTTACAGGGATTCTCGTTAATTCTCGTCAATTTTTTTAAGGGAAAGGCAAGGCGCAATTGGTGCTTCTCTAGTGAATTGAGTGCGGGGTGTTTCTGGTTCGTTGTCGATAAGTGTGCAAATGCATTTGGCGCTTTTGTAAGACTATGTTTTAGGATGGATTTGTGTAAGTTTCATGAATTTTTACTAAAATTGGGGCGTTGAGCTATTTTTAGGTTTCGAATGTGTCGGGATTGCTTTCACATAAAAAACGAACCAAGTGTGTAACGAAAACGCTAGAAAACAACGTTCGGTGAAAGTTGAAAAACTGGCCTATCAATGCTACACGGCCGTGTGATAGGGACATATGGGCCACACAAGCGTGTGGGACCACACAGGTGTGTGGGCTATGGGCCAGGCCATGTGGGCTACACAGGTAGGGCCAATTTGGGCATGTGAGCTACATGGGCATGTAGACCCAAAATTTAGAATTTTTCTTTAAGGTGGCACATATCGTTTCGATCGACTGTGGGTTTTCCTTAGGGTTGGTAAGGGTAAAACAAACCTTAAAACATGAAATCTGCTACTTTATTAGATCGTTTTGAGTATTATGAAAAACAATATGTATGATCTGATTATTATGTATACACGTGTAATATCTGTATATCAGCATGCGAGGCATGTTAACTTTCATATATCTATTATTTTGTTATCTATATCTGTGTATGGGTTGGGATATGTTTATATGGAGCCAGTATTCTGTTAGGCGATATTTCGCCATTTTTCTGGCAACATGACTGGGAATATTTTGATAAGTGTCGTACGGACACTATGTAGTATGTAGGGTTGGGTGGGTGTTTTATACCCCACATAGTGTTTTGGGACGGTCGGAGTTGGTGTGTAGAATATGGGGGTAGGACTTTGTATATCTGTATGATTTTGTTGTTATCTAATTCTGTTAAGGATTTATGTTCGTTCCTGTTCTGTTATGCGAAAAATCTGATTATTTATACATTTCCATTGAGTTACACACTGATTTTTTTTTAAAAACTCATTTTCTGTTTGTCTGTTTTGTTTAGGTAATCCTCAGGCTTAGGGGGTCGGTGCGACAGAGGCTTAGAGGTGTTCACACATCCGTAAATTTCGTATATTTAAAAATTTTATTTAAATTTCTGGTTTAATTTGAGAGTTTTATAAATATGAGACTTTCTGGACTTTTTGGTTTTGTTTTTGGTTTTGGATTTGATTTAAGTTTCTTACAACACTCAACAAAACAATTTACAAAAATAACGGTTTTACATAAGCAAACGTTTTTGCGAACACAAATTCGGTTTTCAAAATACAAAGACTTTTAAACCTCCACTGAAAATTATCGTTTTACTTGAAAGAGCAAACAATTGATGGATTCATTAATGAGCATAATAATATGTTTTTCTAAAATGTGGAATCTTTTAGTAATAAATTATACGAGGTTTCAATATTATAAAATCGGATTCATAACCCTTCTTCATAACATTCCAGATTCGATCATAACGTCTAGGTCGGGTTTGAAGTGTTACAACTACGGCGGATCAATCACCTAAGTGCGCCAAATCAGATAACCTTCACCAATATCTGCCTTTCTCTCATATCTGCCAGATTTTGGATGTGACAAAACCTACGTGCGAACCCTATATTTGAACCTGTTATGTATGTGTTAGCCAAACTAGCATGTTAACACCTTAACGTTAATATATTTATGCATGTTTTTTGTTTGCATGAAGAAAGTGTATATGTGAAATTGATATGAATGAATGCATAAATACATGCCATTTGATGATAGTATGAAATAATAAATGTGCTTGACAAGTATAACATCAAATGTTGATAAATAACATGATATGTTGAGTTTATGAGCATGATTACATGAAATTGAGTACGAAGGATGAAGGAGTTCTGTAGGAGAAAGTGGCAATTTAACTCCACATCAAAAGCCAGTACTACACGAAGTAGGTGACGAAGTCATCGAAACCGGGTAAACTAGGATGATAGTGTAAAAAAGCCATCAAAACCAGGCATCTCGAGATGGTGAGTTATTGTAGTAAAAGTCATCATCACGGATGAAAAGTGAACGACCATAGTTACCTGTAATGGGCGTCGAAACCACCAAATATAATTCCTACAAAATGACTCTAATTAGTAAGAGTGGTAGTAGGGTCGAGTCCATAGGGATTGGTACTCTAATTAACTTTCGCATTTGCCTTATGAACAGAATGTCGTGTCAAGGGTCGTGGCTAGAGTCGTGCCTACGACTTAGAACGTACCAGTTGAAAAATAAGCAAATAAATAAGTAAGTGGGGATTTTGAAATTGATTAGAAACTAAATAATTAAAACTGGTAAGATAAATAATTAAATAAATCTGAAATTAAATTGGGATTTCCAATCAAATGTAGTAAGCCTTAGCCTTAGACTCGGTAAATTCCATGTTGAGAATCGATCCTCGATAATTAATCTTCTCCTCCAATCGATAAGCTAGTTATAGCAGTTAAGAAAGTCCTAATCACCAATTCTTCCTCTAGTAGTTGGTTTCGGTACGACCTGCAAACCAGCCCTTGCCAATTATCTAACCGAGATACACGTGTTCTAGATTCAAGATTTCGGCAGCTTTGAGTTCTGAAGAACCCAACTCGAATTAACGGCCTCAACTGCGTGGGTCGTTTAAACCCGATCACCTCTTCCTCGATTTGTTCTCAAAAATCTGAATACAGCACGGCCGACTCGAATCTCCAACTGTAAGCAAACATGACTCCAACCCAACGTGCACTTTGACTTGAAATCGAATTAAACTTTAAGGGATGATTGGGCTATCCCGATACTTAGGAAAAAGGGTGAATACCGATTGGAAGGATTTTAGGTGCGAGTGCGAATCTCACAATTCTCGACCGGAAAGAACACCGGCCTAAAGCTAAGATAGAATTTAGTGGAGCATGAATTTATTCATGCTTGAAAGTTGTGGAAAATGATGGATTTATATAAAAGGTGATGGAAATTGGAAAGGAAGAGTACTTGGAAGGCAATTAGCCCGATTTGACAAAAGAAACAAAACCAAATGAAAAAGTGGCAGAATGCTAAACTCCAATTTGAAAAGGGAAAAGGAGAGTATTTCTATTCCAAATAGAAGTAGGAATACAAAGACAAGAGATGATTTTTCTAAGAACTAAAAGCCCCTATTTATATACATGGGGTTTACTAAAAATAGCTTAATCCTAAATTAATAAAATAAAATAAAAATAAATAATAAAAAAAAATAAAAGAAAATAATATCTTCTATTTTTAGCTTTTTATAAAGTCAAAATTGATGTTAAATCCTTGGCATTCCCCTCTTTATGATTTGGCCCCAACTCAATGATTTGTCTTTTAATTTGGCCCATTTTTGCTCGGTATTGACCAATTGCATCCCTGACAAGATTAAATCATAAAAACACCAATTAAGCAGGGATTAATTCAGAAATAAGTCAAATTAAACACAAGAATCATGTAAATTAATATGTTTATCAACCTGGAAATCTGGGATAGTCAATTATTAACATGTGATTTGGAGTGTCAAGTGATGCTCGAGGGTAGATACGATGGATGTAACACCTCAAACTTAGCCTAGGCGTTATGGCTGAATCTAGAGGAATTAAATTAGTTTGTTTTAAAAAAATTTATTTAATCAAACTTGGTTGTGTGTTTCAAAAGCATAAAACTTGGTGGAACTTTCGCAAACGTTCAGAAAAAAAACTTAAGTCCGAAAATGGTTATTTCAAATCTAGAAATTTAATTCAATTTCGTTGGTTCTGAAAGTACCAATTTTGGATAAATCTTTTTCGGTTAATGCTAACATTTGTTAAAAACTATTTAGTTGTTTATAGAAAAACACTTAAGAGTTACTTACTTTACAACAAAAAATTTTCAGAGTTTTAATTTTGAAAATCAAAATCCAATTTGTTAACTCGTGTGATTTTGTAGTTTAACGATAAAAAATAGCTAAACTAATGAACAAAACGAAAACGAAAACACAACTCAAAAACATATTACAATCCCAAAAGTCCAAAATAATTAATTACGAAAACCATCTTATTTTAATTAATCTAAGAAAATGTCCAAGCTCTCGTACGTCATTTGGTCCTAAGTCTGAAGACCACCTGAAACATATTAAACAAACGAGTGAGCTAAAAACTCAGTGTGTGACTCGGCCTACAACAAAATTTCCTTATGGGTTTTGCATATATAGTAATCAAATCGTAATTCTGTATTATATTACATAGCATATCATATCATATAACATATCAATGTATCATAATTTCCAAAGCATATATCAGAACAATATCTCATAATTTCATAATCATAATCTCAGACACATTGTGTTATACAAAATCAGATGTGTGTTCATAATCAGATGCAAATACAGACATAGACCCTACCCCCATCCACTACACACCAACTCCATCCAACCAATCACACCAATTAGGACTTGAAGAATCCATCCATCCAATCACACTAGGTCATGGTGGTATGCCATTCATAATGGTACAACTGAGCTGCCAAACATATATTGCGGTTTAACTGCCAAAATTGCAATATTACTGCCATAAAACAATTCCTCCATCAAATCAGAATCCACTCTAATGCATATGTAAAATCACGTTAACATACATACATATCACATAGGTCATGTGGCATGCATACATAAATGAATATTATATGAAGCATAACACAACACATAACTTATACAGATCGTAGCATATCATGTTGCTTATACTAACAGTTATTTTTACATACAGGTGTCATTCACGTTTTTACACATAATAATAATTTCAAAGTTATCGGAACACAGATCATACATAAGTTTTTCACCAACCTTAACCAAAGCACATACTAACACACCTTGACAGATGTCATGTTTCGAGTTCTATTTAAGCCAAATAGACCCCACGAAAAGTCTAATTACGCTCTAGGTCAAATGGGCTTAAGTGGAATTTTTTGAAAAACTGGGCCATATGGCCATGTGGCCCACATGGCCTACCTGACAAGCCCATGTGTCTCACACGACCTATCTGAATTGTACGTGTAATCGCACACACCCATGTGCTTCACACGACTGATGCACGATTAACCACACGCCCGTATGATGTACACGGCTTGGCACACGGCCATGTGACGTAGAGCAGTTTCAAAACAATAATTATTTTTCTAGTTTTTTTTAGATCTAATTACATTTTCGGGTTAGAATCACACACGTGAATGCTTTGTATATGATGTCTCAACAATAGCAAACACACAATGTACATATGCAATTCAAACTGAACCAATTAATTAGTGTACATACAAAAACGACATAAGTAAATAGTCCTTATAACTAAGCGAAACCAACCTTAATTTCAACATCTGGACACTTACCCTCGAAGGAAAACAATTTAAGGTTGCACTTAGCTCGCCGAAGAATAGTTATGTGCCTCACAATAGTCTTCTATCGGCACAAGAATATTCGAACTTAGCATTAAAACCTATAAATCTGTTTAACTCACCAAAACTTACCAACCTTGAAGAAGAATAGCAAAACGTTTAAACAAAACACCGAATGAAATACAATCATACACTAAATGAAATACAAATGTTTAAAGTGGAGAAGTGGACGACACAAAAGATCAATACTTTTTTATTATTATTAAAAACGAACCACTTCCCCCACTAACCCCATTAACTCCTACCACTATCTACATTAGATTTTTCTTCCGAATTTAAAACAAAAATAATTTTTTCACTTTACATACACAATGATTCGTACACAGGACCAAAGGATAAGTTACCATCTTACCACTAAATTAACAAGTTCATTCTTGACATCAATTGAGCGTAAATAATATTTAAACCAAATATTCAAAGATAGGGGTTTAGGAAAAAATTAGCAAAAAGAAAAAAGGAAGACAGAGGATTCAAACTCAGAACCTCTCACACACAAGCACAACACTTAACCACTAAACTAGATCACTTCACTTATCATAATTCCCACAACATTTACTCAAAAATATGACATGACCACTCTTAATGTCACTAACCCAATTTTTGGGATGTGACAATGGATGGGTGGGAACTTAAAAATTAAATTTGCATTGCATCATGAACATAATTTGTACTTGCATTGTTTTATTGAATATTCCTTACATTATGCTTAAACGAATTGAGTTATTTGAGTCAACTAGAATTTATTTTTTGAATTTCGAGTTTAAATCGATGTTAATTTTCAAATTCAAATAACTCGAAAAATTCGAATAAACCAAATATCAAACTGTAATATTTTACATTTTTACCCCAAATTCTCAAACTTTTTTACATTCCCCCAATACTTTTACTCCTTCCCACTCCCCCCTCCCCCCCCCCAAAAAAAAACTCTTACTCCCCTCCTATCTCACCCCCATCTACCCCAAATTCATTTTTCCCCATTTACTTTCCCTGAAAATTTTACTCCCCCAACCCTCAAAACTTTTGCTTTTCACCCTTTACTCCCAAACAAAAAAATCCTTAAACCTAAATAGTAATAATTTTATTTATATCTACTATTTATATTATTAAATTAAATTTCACATTTTGTACTATTTATATTATTGAATTGTTTAATCATATTAAATCTTTATAAATTTATGTTAAAATTGAATTATTGATAATGCCATAAAATATTTGTGTTAAAATTTTATGTTGGTATCAATTTCACTTTTTATCTTTAAGATAAATTTTATTAAAAAAAATCAAATTAGAAGCTAATAACTAAAATCAGAAGATAATTTAAGCAACTAAGCAAGCAAAAAAACTAACTCATATATAAAATATTAATAAATAAATTATGAGGAGATGGAAGTTAATAACAAATTTTATTACGATGGGAAAATTTGATTATGGTGAGTGACAGTGGTTACAAAGATTCAAAGTCATTTTTTTTAATTTAACTCGAACAAATATATTCAATTCAAATTTCATTTCACTCGATTGAATTTGATAAAATTTCAAATCGAGTTAGGATGATAAAATAGGATTCGTCAACTCGATTAACTCGAAATTTTTTTATTCGATTTGATTGAACACTCACCCCTAATAGGAACCTCAGACTAACATATCATTTTTTAATTATTATTTAAAAGTTTTCATTAAAACTTTCCTTACTCATTTTATTGGTTTTTTTTATCAGGTTGTAAATTATTAATTATTTATTGCTTTTATAACTATGGTTTGAGGTTATTTAGCTTATAAAATTTTAAGCACGATACTTAGTTAATACTATGATAATTGCATGCTAATTAGTTTAGAAAAACTATTCTTCTTAATAATGATTTTCGCTAGTTTGCAAAATATTTAAATTTTTGAAAACTCTTTTTAAACCTTAACCATTTTTCTAAAAACATCACATTAATAATGTTGTAATTGGATTACTAAGTAAAGTCGGTTTGATTAATGAATGTTTTTCTTAAAAATAAAAGAGCGATTTTCATACAATTCAACTCAAGCAAAAGAATAACTTTACTGGATCATTACGGTAATCAATGTAACGCCATTGACTTAGCCGAATTCTAGGTCGGGCCAAGAGTGTTACGTCATTTATATTCGTTTATCAAGCTAACTAAACAAATATGAAAAATATTTTAATGCTCGTTTATTAAATGAAATAATACTTGTTCAATTCATTTATATTCATGAACAAATTGATTAATTTTCATTTAAAGCTCGTTTAATAAATGATTAAAAGCTTGTTTAAAATTTATTTATTATTTTATTATGATGTATTAATAAAATTATTATTTTTACTTATTTTATTCATTCATAATATAATTTTTAAGACCTATATTTGATTATTTTATATATAAAAAGTAAGATACATGTTTGCATTTTCTTTTATTGAAGCGAACCCAAAAGGTAGCATTTTCTTTTTATGTTTTTATTCTTCGGTATTTTAATTTTTTCTTTTTTACACTAGTTATTATTACATTTTTAGTGTATTTGATATATTATATTTTTTAAAATAGTTTTATATAATAATTTTTTTTAAAAATTAAAACTAGTTGGGTTGGGCCCGAGCTCGACATCTACAATTTGAATTGGGTTTAAGCAAAATTTTAGGTCAATTTTCAGGTCAGACAGAGTCCGAACTTAACAATTAAACCTAAATTCTATTGTAGCCCAGCCCAAACCTGATCCAACCTAACTCATAATCACCTCTAATTTGATCAATGTACTAATCATTATGTAAACCAACTACTTTAAATCCACGTATATTACAAGTCATGAAAATAAATCATTAATTAATAAGACAATTAATTTTTTTTATGGGCTAGAAACTTCAATTGACTATTTTTTTTAACAATAACTTCATTTCGACTCTTAAGTTTGCATGCATATCAATCTTTTAAATATGAATTAAAATTAAATTTCAAAATATTTTACGGAAAATGACTTTTTAAGAAAAATATTGATTTTTAAAAAAATTAATATTTTTTGGTGTTTCAATGATTTTATGTTAAATATTTTTCGTTATTTGATAAATTTTTTGACAATATTTTTCAAATCTATTCTCAATTAAACAAACACAATATTAATTAAGAAAATGTTTTTCGTAATTGATCTAAAAATGAATTATTATTAATTAATTAAATTACTAAACGTTGATTTAAAAAATATAATTATTAGTTATTACATTATGAGTTTAATTAAACTATTCTATGTAATTAATGTTAGTTGTTGCCTTCCGAAATTTTATATCCTCTAAGGCATGTAAGCATGCGTAACTTAAAATACGAGAATTATGCGTTGTCTTCCCAACCAGCTAATACATATGCAAAATTTGGATCAAATGTAATGATAGCTAATACATTTTGTGTCGTCCCGTTTTTACAGTTATGAAAGTGAAAAGAAAATGAATTTTGAATGTGTTTGGTTGTAAAGAAAAATGGGAGGAAAGAAAATAGGAGAGATCATCAATTTTCATCCTAATGCATAAAAAACAAATCCTTTAAAATTGGAAAGATGAGAGGAGAGAAAATGGGAGAGAGATGTGTGTTAGTTCAAAATTATGTATTTTTCAAATGTTATATTTTCTTTTCTTTCATTTTTCAACATTACCAAGCAATGGATGAAAAGAAAACTAACTCTTTTTCCATCTTTCCTACTAAGCACATTTATGGGAAGAAAATTTTCTTCTTACCCTACCATGCAAGCCTAAGTGTAGCCCAATACACTTTCATTTCATCCCCATTCAGAATAATAAAAAAAAGTTAATATATTATTTGGTACCTAAGTTTGGCTTAAATGTTTAATTCGGTACCTAAGTCTTTTTTTTGTCTTAATTTGATACCTGAATTTAGTTTAAATGTTCAATTTAGTATTTGAATTTTTCTTTCGTTATCCCAATTAAGTACCTATATTTTTTTCCAAATAAACATTGCTGGAAAGTGATATTTTCCATACACGATTGATACATTGAATAAAACCATCACATTAAAAATAATATTATTTGTTTTTCACGAAAAATAATATTATTTGTATGGATATATAAACTATAAATATATTTTTATTGCAAGTCGTAAATTTGGGAAGAAATAACATTTTCAAAAGAAACAATATTTTTAATTTATGATGGAGTGTATCACAAGTAATTAATTAACCATGCAAATAAGAGGTTAGCAAACGGAGGGTAAGCAGTGTCAAACTGGAGGCCAGACGATTGTTCACAGGTTTGCATGTGTTGAAACGAGACTTCGATGATGAAAATCTCGAACACACGAATGAGACACAAACCACAACTAGAATAGAAAAACGAAGCAATGGGACAAAGCTCTAAAGTATTTATCAAGTCACTATCTTTAAGGTTCTATTCGCTCCAACCTATACTCGATGTGCAAATGAGTTTCAAGCAAATAAACCTCGAGGAAACAAGGAAGCCTAGTGACTATTTGTGTTTTGCTCTAATGAAAATAATTCACTAAGTACTGAACATAGTATAACAAGAAAATCAATTGTTATAAAGAATTTTTGCAGTAATTCTTTATAGAATAATCCAATAATAGTAGAAGATGGGAGATAAAAAGAACTTTTGAGAGTTTTTTGTATGTATTCCAAATGAAATCTCACTCCTATTTATAGGAATTCTCATGTCTCTTTATAGAGACATAACTTTCAATAGGCATCTTTTCTTGAATAATCATATCTTTAAAAGAGACATAATTATTCAACTAATATCTCATAACTATTCAAGTAATATTGCTTGTATAGTTATAATTCTTATAAAAAAAATCAAGTGATATGACTTTTAATCAATAACCAAAAGATATAAATTTAATTAATTACATTCTTTCATTTATAATTATTGGAACACTAATTGTGAAGTGTGCATTGCATTTTGGATGAAACACGGTTGGCGTCGAGACGAGGAAGAGCTGACGTCCCGACAATACAACACCGGCATCAAGATGAGAATATTCACCACGTCCTGACGACACGATGAAGGGCGTCTCAATGAGGCAGCATGGCATATCACAACAAGGCTACGTGTTCCCTACTTAACCAAGTTTCTTCTCCTAATTATACTTTGTTATATTTTCCCAGTCAAACTCTTATTATTCTATGGATGTTTTAGTCATATTTGCACATGAAATTAAGCATATAAATAGGCTTCTTAGCAACCCTAGATAGTTCAAAATAACAACAACAAAATTAAGAGAGAGTTTGTGGGAATTTTAGGGAATCTTTCTATTTCGAGTTTGGGATTTGGTTGTTTTTCCATTTTGTACTCCCCTTTTCAGTTTTTGTCATTTTTAGTGAAGTTTTCTTTACTCATGTTTTTTTATTCTCTTTAGAGGGGTTTGTCCACGTAAATATTTGTGTTTAATTTTCTCTGTTTTCATTCCTATTCATTGTATAATTCAAATTCGACCCAAAAAAAAGGTATTAGAGCTTGGTCTGGTTTTCACATTCAACCTATTCAAAGATGGAAATGAGGTATGATATCGAGAAGTTTGATAGGATTACAAATTTTAGCTTGTGGCAAGTTTGGATGACAACAATTCTGGTTCAGAACGATCCGAAAAAAGTTGTTATTGGAAAAATGCCTGCAATTATGAATCAGACAGGATGGGAGGAGCTTAATGAGAAGGCACTGTCAACAATTCAGTTGTGCCTCACTAACAATGTTTTGCAGGAGGTACTTAAGGAGAAGACAACATCGGCCTTATGGAGGAAATTAGAAGCTATTTATACGACAAAGTCCCTCACAAATCGCTTGGTATTGAAACAACAATTATATATGTTTTGTATGGCAGAAGGTGAGTCTATTAGGGCTCACATCAATGAATTTTTCACTCTTCTTCGCGACTTAAAAAATGTTGAAGCCAACATAGATAATGAAGATCAAGCTATATTTTTACTTTGTTTTTTTCCCCATTTATAAAAAACTTTCACGAAAACCCTAGTATATGGTAGAGAGAAACTCTCGTTTGAGGATGTGAAGTGAAATCTTTTAAGTAAAGATAAATTCAAAAATGATTTAGGCCCGAAAATAAATCATATGGGTGAGCCTCAATTCTGGTTGCTAGAGGAAGGCAACAATCTAAGGATTTAGGTCAGAGAAGATCGAGGGCGAGATCAAAATCCAGAAACCGCGATAAGTAATATGGCTATTGCGAAAAGATAGGCCACATGAAATTAGAATGTTACAAATTTCAGAACATAAATAAAAGGGCCACTGAAAACGACGAGAGAGGGAAGCAGAAGGCCGATATAGTCTACGATAATGTAGCCAAGGACAAAAGTGATAATTTTTTGCTAGTATCAACAGTTGAAAGGTCTAAGTTCACATCTAAGTGGATCTTAGGTTCAAGGTGTTTCTACCATATATGTCCCCATAGGGATTAATTCTCCACATATAGTTCAGTTGAAGGTAGAGTTGTGCTTATTGGAAATAACTCACCCTGCAAAATAACTGACATTGGTACCATTCAGATCAGGATGCATGACGAGATAGTCAGAACATTGTCAGTTGTTAGGTACGTGCCTAAGTTAAAGAAGAATCTCATCTTTTTGGGTATTCTGGACTTGAATAGGTACAAGATCGTCAGTAAGTCAAATGACTTAAAGGCATCTTGTGGAGCCCTTATTTTGATGAAAGGGTAGAAAGTTGATAGCCTATACATTCTCCAAGGTGCAACGGTGTCTAATTTGGTAGTAATTACAGATTAAGGGACGAAATTGTCACCACGTCCCAACGAGGATCCTTTTGACATCGCGACGATATGTGAAAACTTGTTTTTTTCATATTCTAAATCAACCCACTTGTGTCACATGTGACTTAGTCATATGAGTGAAAAAGGTATGACCTTTTAAGCAAAAGGGGTCTTCTCACAGGCACCAGAGTTAGAAAGTTAGATTTCTGTGAGCATTGTATTTATGGGAAGCAGAATCGAGTCAGCTTCAATTCAACAGTGCACAGGACTAAAGGGACACTCGACTATATTCATTCTGATTTATGAGGTTTGACTCCAATCGTCTCCAAAAGAGGTAGCTGATATATTTTAACTCTTATCGATGACTACTCTAAAAAAATTTGAATATATTTCCTGAAGCACAAAAACAAAGTCTTCAGGATCTTTAAGTAATGGAAGACCCTACTAGAGAAACAGACTAGGAAGTTTGTAAAGCGTTTCAGAACGAATAATGAACTTGAGTTCTGTTCAACTGAATTTAATGATTTCTACAAACGGAAAGGAATTGAAAGACACAGCACAGTTGTTGGTACCCTGCAATAGAATAGTGTCATCGAACGAATGAACAAAACATTACTTGAGAAATCCCAATTTATGCTTTCCAATGCAGTCCTAGAAAAGGAGTTTTGGGCCGAAGTAGTTACTCTCGTAAGCTATTTGGTGAACTGGTCTTCATATTGAGCTTTACATGGAAAGGTTCCTGAAGAGATTCGGTCAGGTAAACCTCCTAGCTACTCTAACCTTAGAGTATTTGGTTGTCTTGCTTATACAGAGTTAGTTAGGGAAAGCTTGAATCAAGGGTAGTGAAGTGTATTTTTCTAGGTCTTGCGATCGAGATAAAAAGTTACAAGTTATGGTGCCCAGAAAAGAATAAGATCATCATTAGTAGAGATGTTGTATTTGATGAAACATTGATGATTCTATCACAAACAGGGTCACCAAGTCAAAACAACATCGAAAAATCGAGTGTTTCAAGCAAAGTGGATCCGAAAATAAAGATAGATAGTGACGTCGTGATGTCACGAAACATGATGTCATAATGACACGATGAATAGAGGCGACGCCCCGACGAGGAGAATCACCACATCACGACATCATATAGAAATTTTGAAATCGTCATTTTTGCAATACGAAAAAAGGTTTTCGAAGCTTGCCCATCATAACCAAAGACCCTTCAAAATCATAAGTTAGCCCGGGATAGAAAAAGGCTAGAATCAAACCACCACAAAAGTACTGTGAAGGAAATCTAATGGCATATGCTCTAAGTGTTGCAGAAAGCATTGGTTCAGCCGACCCTTAAAACTATTCAAAGCCAGTTTGGGCTTTTGATTTCAATAAGTGGCTTGTTGCTATGAAAGAAGAGATAAAGTCTCTTTAAAAGAACGAGACATGACAGATTGTTAAACCACCCACCATGGCTGCAAGTGGGTGTTCAAAAAGAAGGATGGTTCAGATCAATGTGACACGAGATATAAGGCAATGTTGGTTGCAAAGGGCTACAATCAAGTGGAGGGAGTTGATTTTCATGATGCTTCCTCTCCAGTTGTGAAGCACACTTCCATTCGAGAACTATTAGCTCTTATTGCATTAAACAATCTCGAGTTAGAGCAATTAGATGTGAAAACTGTATTCCTTCACGGGGATCTTGATAAGGACATTTACATGCAACAACCTAAAGACTTCAGAATCGAAGGCAAGGAAGACCATGTTTTCCTTCTACACAAATAGTTATACTTCCTAAAGTAGTCTCCTTAGCAGTGGTACAAAAAGCTCGATTCCTTCATGTTAGGTTTTGGTTTCGTTCAAAGTAAGTACGATAGTAGTGTTTATTTACAACGTTTAGATGATGAATCATTCATTTATTTGCTGCTTTATGTTGATGATATGTTAATTTGCGATTAAGGATCCATTCAAAATTGAACGACTTAAAACCATGCTTAACTCTAAGTTTGAGATGAAGGATCTTGGTGCAACCAAACAAATTTTAAGGATTGAAATTTCGAGATATCGACACTCGAGAAAGCTATTTCTGTCACAACAGAGATACATCGAAAGGATTCTCGAGCGGTTTGAATTGCAAGATTCTAAACCAGTTAGTACTTCCTTAGCTGCTCACTTCAGACTTTCGACTTTAGATTCACCACAAACCATAGAAAAAGAAAGGTACATGTCCTCGATTCCTTATTCTAGCGTAGTTGGAAGCCTAATGTATGCAACGGTTTGTACTCGTCCTGATATTTCACATGTTGTAAGTGTAGTAAGTAGATATATGGCCAAACTCGACAAATTACACTAACAAGCTATTAAATGGATTCTAAGATATTTAAGAGGGACTTTCAATACTTGTTTAGAATTCGAAAGATGTTAAGAACGTCTAGTCAGCTATGTAGATTCAAATTATGTCGGAGACTTAGACAAAATAAGATCTCTTATAGGTTATATGTTCACCTTCGAAAAGCGCACTATTAGTTGGAAAGCCACCCTTCAAGCCACTGTGGCTCTATCAACTACCGAAGCTAAGTACATGAAAATCACAGAAGCTGTGAAAAAAGTTATTTGGTTGAGAGGTTTATTCGGGAATCTGGTTGATAAAATATAAAAACTATTGTATATTGCGAAAGTTGAAGTGTCATACATCTTACGAAAGATCAGATGCATCACGAAAGAACAAAGCATATAGATATTTGGTACCACTTTGTTTGAGAAGTGATCGCTTAAGGAGATGTTCAAATTCACAAAATTGGCACAGAGAACAATCCAAAAAACATGATGAGAAAAAGTCTTCCAATTTCCAAATTTGAGCATTGTTTAGGCTTGGTAAGCATTCGACGGTGACCAAATTAGGCCCTTAACAGGGCTCGACAAAGAAGGAGTTTCGAAAATACGAGTCAAGGTGGAAATTTATGGAGTTTTCCTTGCATTTCAGATGAAACATAGTTGACGTCGGGACAAGGAAGAGCCGACATCTTAATGACACGACATCGACGTCACGAGGAGAAGAATTTGCCATGTCCTGACGACGCGATGAAGGAAGTCTTGACGAGGCAACATGCCACATCAAAATGAAGCGATATGTTCCCTACTTAACCGGGTTTCTTTTCCTAAATAATATCTGTTATATTTTTCCAGTCAAACTCTGATTATTTTAAGGATGTTTAAGTAATATTTGTACACGAAATTCAGCCTATAAATAGGTCTCTTTGCAACCCTAGATAGTTAAGAATAACAACAACAAAATTAAGAGAGAGTTTGTAGGGATTTCGATGAATCTTTGAATTTTGAGTTTAGGGTTTATTTGTTTCTCAATCTTGTACTCCTTTTTTTGGTTTTTTCCGTTTTTAGTGAAATTTTTTTGCTCATGATTTTTTTATCCTTTTTGGAGGGTTTTCCCCGTAAATATTTGTGTTCAATTTTTTCGGTTTTCATTCATGTTCGTTGCATATTTCGAGTTCGACCCAACACCTATAAATATTTGAAACTTATGATCTATTTTCGTGGTTGATTAAGAGATAAATAGAGAAAAACTCTAGTTTAGAGAAATAAAATCTGATAATAAGTATTAATTTTTTACTAACAACTATATATGATAAAATAAGGCCAAGAGTTTTATTCAATTGGAAAATTATAGAGAAATACTTACAATTCGACTAGAAGTACGGCCGCAATTTGAAGAGCCATACAAATAAACTTGTAACACAAACAACACAACTTGGATGCAAATTCATTCCGATACAAGTTTTTATTCTGGTCAAACACTCGCATTAATAATTTAATTAAGATGCCACAAAAATAAACAATAATTATCAATTAAAAAAAGTGAGTTTTCAGTTTTCAATTAGTTCACCAAAGCACAGTGCTTCCTGATTTCACCTTGATTGCCAGTGAGGACTCCAACCTGACCCATCTTCACCATAGACTCGGAAAAATCTTTGGCAAAGGTAGATCCATGGGTGGAAGCTTGAAGTATGACATAAGCTTTGGTCTCTGGATCATCGAGAAGGGCTGAATCAGATTGGAAAAGCCCTCTTCTTTTAGCTACCAGAGTGTAGTAAGCTTCGTCGAAGGTTTTAAAGCTTCCAGGGTCCATCTCCACCAGTGCTGTGGTGTCCCTAGGCTTGCATTTTTGCTTCAGTTTAACTATGTAGTTTGGATCCATTGATGGGTCTGTGTCACCTTTGCCAGTGAAGTTGTAGAGACGGTTGGTGAATCCTAGGCAATGAGATGTTCCAATAGTGTGTCCTCCTGTATAATCATGGACCAATTTCTCCACCATTAATGGCTCATTATTGATGAAAAATAGTGACTAACTTTTTAGGTCAAATTATGGTTTTTGTCTATGTACTTTATCCAACTCCACACCAAATTATATCAAATTTAAGTATATGAATGTAGGGACTAAAACCATAATTTGACATGACGTGTTTTTGGAAATGAAAAATATCAGACTACCTGATAGAACTGCTAGATCTTTGGTGTTTAGACCTTTAGCAGCAAACATTTGTTTTAGTTGTGTAATGTTGGCAAAAGGAGCAGGCAACTCTGCGAAGACCTCATTCAAGATGGAAACTCTTCCATCTCTTCGTCCAAGTGGAACTTTCCAATAGGGTCCATGGATCTTAAAAACAGGAATTTTAACTATTATTTTTTGTTTTTCATACAATTTAGAGAGATAGGAGAAACTGTGAGAAGTATATAGTATATGTACCATTGAAACCGAATCTCGAGCTACTAAGGCAAGGATATCAGCGCAGGAAACCACACCAGAGCATGCTTCTTCCACTGCAGACTTGACAGCGTCGATCACATGATATCCTCGTAAACTTTGGTTGGGGATTGCATCTTTCTCAGATATGCTAGTCTTTGTGGAATTTAGAAGCACTGAACCATCACACCCCTGAAAATTATCATCATCTTATTAAATGGTTGAAAAAAGTGCTTTCATTTGATTATAATATACCATGCTTCAAGTCATCAATCATATGAAAATGTTAGATTTGATGGAATCTCCTTTCATTGGATATTATATATAAGACAAGTAGAAGCTTTTTAACAACGCTTACTCTAACGAAGCAATCATGGAAATGCATCCTGAGCAAAGGAGCGGCAAGAGTTGGTGCTCGAGAAATGAATCGATAAGTTGTTTTACTGATAATCGACTCTGCATTAGGGCAGGTCTTGTGATAATACCCGAGTTTCAACCCCATTGCATTGTTATGGTTTGAGACCATAAGAACAAGAATCAGCTGAGAAAAGAGAAACGAGAGAAGCTTTTGGAGGATACCCATTTTGTCTCAAGGATATTACTAACTTGGTTTTGCTTGCAAAAGCAAAACAATGGGTTATATTTATATGTAAGCTTTAAGATCCCTTCCTTCTGAACGTGTTAGGTTGCTACACTGTCACTAGCATTAGATTATTACTGTTTTGATAAGGTCAATCAACCAAAGAGCTGACTTCCAAATATAGCACATATTGGAATATCTAAAAGCTCTTCCCAACTTGTACATCAATTTTTTCTTTTTTTTTTTGGGGGGGGGTGAAGGTTACAAGAAATTTACAAATAATATTGTATAAATATCAATATATATTAGTTGGTGAGTACATGTTAAAGAAAACAAAGAACAAGAAAAGTTGGCTATTTATAGGTTTATAGGTAAAAAAGCTGTTTAGAGAAAAAACAATTTTAATTGAGCTTTTGCATTAAATTCACGTCCATTTTATCTTTTACCATTAATTAAAAAATTCAATCAAGCCCTTTAATTAATATTTCTGTCATTGAGACCGATGAAATTAATTGACAAACTAATATGATGATGAGACATGATAACTTTTGTTTTATAGAAAAAATATTAAACATAAAAAGTTTTAAAAATATTAAAATTAATATAACCTTAAAGAATATAAAAATAAAAAATATGATTAAATTTTATAAAAATTATAAATAATATAAAAAATTATAAAATCTAAATAAATTATAAAATTATAAAACTAAAAAAATAGAAATTATAAAAAATCATTTAAATATCTAAAATCATAATGAATTCATGCCATTAGACCAACCGTTGAATAATGAGAATAGTCGTCACTTAAGGTCATTTTCATATTAAATAAAATATTCTTAATCTTCTACAAATAAAACCATAATTGTAGGACCCTTTCTTTTTTGTTGATAATTTTTTTTTTGAATTTTTTATCTCCAATTTTTTAAGTATAATACAATAATGTGGACCTTAAAAAGTTGAAAATTGCTTGCTAATTGTTGTATGATATAAGGCATTTTTGCTATGATTAGATACTATAAAACCAAAATTTTATTATTCAACGATTGTAAATATTAACATATGTCATTATGAAATATTCTCACGATTATTCTTTTTTATCCAACAGTTGGTCTAATGTCATGTGCTCATTTTAGTTTTAGGGATGAGGAACCAATGAATTTTTGTAACTATAATATTTTATATATTTTTTAAAAATGTATTAAAACTTGTTTTGATTTTTTTACAAGTTTTTAGGAAACTTTATAAGTTTTTATAATTTATTATACTTTTTTAGAAATTTATTTTAGTATTTATAAGTTTTTATGATTTTTTTAAGTTTATAAAAGGTTTTAAATATTTTATATATGTTTTATTTTTGTTATTTTTATAATTAATTAGAATTTTTTATAAGTATTTTTATAATTTTTAATATTTATAAGTTTTTTATAATTTTTAATAATTTTATATTTCTTTATATTTTTTACTTTTAATAATTTTTAAAGTTATTTTGTAATTCTTATCGAATTTTTTGTAAATTTTATGAGAAAAATATAAGATTATACTACGCTATTGAATTGGTGTGTTAATTGTTTTAAAAAACCAATGTGATAAAAACGAAGAGCATTAATAGAGAAATTTAATTAACAGAAAGTGATTTAGGTGCAAATTTAATAGAGGGGTGAAATAAGTTTTTGGTTTTATGTTAAAAGCCATTACATGTTAATCATAATTCTATGGATCCTCAAGATTGCATAGGGAAATGTGTGAAATGCACTGATTAATTTATTTTTATTTTTGTAAATTTTGACAAAATGTATCTTTATTTTAACGGCTAAATATTTTGGGTGTGAATTAGAGGTTTTGGGTTTAAGTCTACTTTTTGGAAATTTTGTTATTTTTTATCCAAGTTTTATTGCTATTATGTAATATTATTTATAAACTTATATCAAATGAGCTTGCTAGTTTGAGTGGTAAGGAATTAGCTTGCTAAAGGTCTTGTGTTTGAATCCTTGCTTGCGCGCGAGTGTGGATGTTAATTTTTGTTTCGAATATCTGTTAGAGGTTCGGTGGATTTGAAAGTTTGAAGTAGTTGGATGTGGTTGTTAATGGGGAGTGGAGATGTTAATTAAAATCAAATTGATTGATTATCTTTTTATTTTATTTTATTTTTTTCAAAATTTTTCTCTCTTTCCAAAAATCTGAAATTTGAGATTAGTTTTCTCTTTTCTTTGTCATATTCTTTTTCCTCTTCTTTTTCCTGCAATTTTATCTATAATCTGCTGTCGTATCATTGTATTTCGAAATTTCGGTGTTCATCGTGCGATTCTGGTAAGTAGGGTTTGTTTGACTGTTGGTTTCGGTTCTATAAACTAATTGGGATTTTTCTTTTGGTTGGATTGCAATAATGCAGTAAAGTACGAGGAAAGTAATTCTTTGAGAACATTTTGCGCAACGGCCTAAACCATGAGAGTAGTGATTTTTATCACGGTAAGTTTGTTTGTGCAATTCAATTTTTTTTATTGTGGATTTCGCAAATTATCTGTTAATTAGTTGTTGGAATGCTGTTTTTAGGTTTTGGTGATCTCGGGAGTGGTTTTGTATCAAATCCAGACTAGGTGTGTACCCTCAACGCTAGAAAATGAGGTTCGGCAAAAGCCAAAATTTGGGTATGTCAACGCCATACGGCCGTGTGATTGACAAAGGTGTCGTACGCTTAACACGGTCGTGTGGCGATGTAAGCGTGGCTGTATGAGCCACATGAGCATGTGGGTCCAGAATTCTGAAATTTTTCCTAGGGTCGCACGGGTCATTCTGATCGACTGTGGACCTACAATAGGGTCGGTAAGGGCTAACCAAACCCTATTTCATGTGATCTAATACTCTAATAGCCTTATCTGAGTAGGAAACTGATATGTATACCTGACTATATTGTTAAGTATGTATTTATCTGTATACGAGCATGTTAAGCATGTTTACTATGTTATTTTTGCATATGTATTCTATATCTGTGTTTGGAGTGCGATTTGTATATATAGAGGAAGTGATCTGTTCAGAGACCTTTCGTCTATATTCTGGCAGCTTAACTGCATATTATCTATTATGTGTCGCATCGACAGTATATAGTGTATAGGGATGTGTAACACCCCACACCTGTATTCAACGCCAAAATAGGGTTATGGAGCATTACCAGACTTATTATACAATTAAACATACATTTTACATACATTTTCAAATTTCATGTAATCATCATTCAACAACATTCACATTGTCCCTAATACGAGCCTACGAGGCCTAAAATATGCATTAAAAATGGTTCGAGACTAAACCGATAACTCAAAAAAATTTTAGAACACTTAGAAAATTTTGCAAAATACAGGAGACACACGCCATGTGGCCCTGTCGTGTGTCTCACACGGTCAAAGACATGCCCGTGTCACAGGCTGTGTGGACATTCGAAATGGGATCACATGGCCATATCTCAGCCCGTGTTCGACCCCGTGTAACTCTTTGACTTGGGTCACACGGCCAACCACACGCCTATGTGACTAGCCCATGTGCCTTTCGGAATTGCCTCACATGCCCATGTGCCAGGTCGTGTGCTAGGTCGTGCTAAACATGTAGGGTATAACCAAGACATACGCTCGTGTGCTGGGCCGTGTGGAGCATACTGACTTGGTTTCTAATTAAACACTAGGGGACACACGGCTGTGTAACCTGACCATGTGTCACACACGATTGAGACACACGTCCGTGTCTCTGCCCGTATGGACAAAAATAGGCTATTCACCAAGCTATCTTGCCACCCGAATTTGCATACACCTACACCAAACCAAATGGCACCAAACATGGCATAAATAGGCATTCAAACCAATCTTAAATAAGATTAATTTATGCTATATCAATACCAACAACACAAGGTACACAAATACCACAATGTGCCATTCAATTTCATACCAAAACTCATAATCTCAAATCATCAATGTGGACACTTCCAATTATGCATCATTTTTGCCTAAACTCATAAGCATACAATTCTCAAATATCAACCATTTACCACAATCATTTGCATAGCAATTATCAACACAAGACAAAGGCCATTTGCATATATATACATAACCAAATAAACCAAAATAAGCCAACTCTCATGGCTATATACAAAACCAAACATTAAACATTTACAAGCCAATCCAAATGGCTAAATTCATTACTAACATATACCAAAATGACCAAAGCTCCTATACATGCCATATATCCCAAAAATATAGATTCAAAAGTACCAAAGTGATAGCTTGATAGTGTGATGAGGTCTCCGACGATTCTTGAATCCGAGCTAGCTTTGATTTCACTATAAAACATGGAAAAATAAACAATGTAAGCTATAAAGGTTAGTAAGCTCGTATGAAATAATAAGCAAAGCTCACCATTCATTTACCAATTAAGAATATGAACATATCATACTACTAAACATTTAATCACAATGTTAACATATATTCAATTACATATTTAACCATGAACTCATATCTTTCATAGATTCAATGCTTATATAGTTTCCGTTTATACATATACTAAAACGTATCTATTTCTCACCATTTCATATCTTCGATATACCCGTTGAACCATTCGAAATACTATCGAATAATTGGGAATCATGCACCCTAAGTACCACATACATAGTCGAAGCTATCTCGATATCATATCACATATAATGCTCACTTTCGAGCTATCAGCGGGTCTGCTCATACAAGCTGACGGTCATAACGAAACTACACAGTACTACTCACACAAGCTAACGAGTATCTGTAACACATGTCGGATAACTCAGCCACTAGTAGGACGTACGGACTAGCACCTAAGTCACATAATCCCTAATGACATGTCATTCGTATCCTAATCTATTCCTAATGTTCAATTGGGATTTCTTGTTGCCGGATCATCGTCGAACATATCCGCAATGTCGTATACATAATATATTCAATATTAAAGTGTTTAAAACACAATTATAATAATGCTTATTAACATACGAACTTATCTCGAATGCAAAAACGAAGAAACAAGTCGGTTAGTCTAAAACATTATTTTTCCCCCGATTTAAATTCGAATTTTGATTTTATTGATCTAAATGTAATCGAAATTAACTTATTTAATTATCATTCTATTCAATTTAGTCCAAAATACACATTACGGCAACTTTACATTTTTACCCCTAGTATTTCAACATTTTTACAATTTAATCCTTGTCTTATAAAAATAAAAATTCATGCAATTCAACCTATACCATGCTAGCAAAATTTCAATTAAGTCCCTAACAGCCATATTTTTCATTTATTTCATAATTTAACCATAAAATTTTAACATTTCTCAATTAAATCCCTAAATGACAATTTTGTCAAAAATCACTTTGCAAATGTTTATCTAACAACAAGTATACATTCTCTATCATCAAACATCAAAATGCACTTATATTCATCAATGGAAAAATCCTAAACCTTTAACAGTTTTGTAAATTAGTCCCTGGGCTAGCTAGATTAAGCTGCAACGATCTCAAAAACATAGAAATCATTAAAAACATGATAAAAATTACTCACCAATTGCACAAACAAGCTTGGCCGAATGAAAAAGGATGAAAATGGCTTCTTTTTTTCCCAAAAAATTAGTTGAAGAAGATGATAATGAAACAAATTTTTGTTTTGTTTTATTTAATTAACATTAAATTATCAAATACCAAAATTAACCTTAAAATTTATTACAAATTTCAAAATTACCAATCCATTATCATCTACTATCATATTAATAGACTATTTACCACATAAGGACCCCTAATTTAGGATTCCATAGCTATTAGACACCTTTAGCTAATAGAATTCCACTTTTACACTTTACGTGATTTAGTCATTTTTATCAAATTAAGCACTCAAACAATAAAATTTCCTAATGAAATTTTTACAAAATCATACAATCATGTTGTAACCATTAAAAGAATGATAAAATAATTATTTTAACCTCAGATTTGTGGTTCTGAAACCACTATTTCGATTTGCCTAAAAACGGGCTGTTACAGGATGGGTGGGTGTTTTTAACCCCAGATGGTGTAATGGGATGGAAGGCCCAGATGGTGTAATGGGATGGAAGGAGATAATGTGTAGAGGATGGGGGTAGGATTCTAGACATCTGATCTGTTATCTGATTCTAATATTTGTTACTGTTATGGACTTAGGTCCGAATCTGTATTTGACTATATATGAAATGATGTGTATATTGCATGACTACTTCTATTAGGTTACACACTGAGTTTACGAAAACACATATCTGTTTGTATGTTTTGTTCAAGTAATTTACAAATATAGGCGGGTTGGTGCAACGGAGGCTTAACGGTGACCACTTGACAGAAATTGTTTTCATTGTTATTATTATTTTACAATACTAAAATTTTTGGTTTTCATGAGAGTTTTGTAATTTTTGGACTCTCTGTGTAGCACCCCAAACCCAGCCCAGACGTTATGGCCGGATCCGACATGCCACATCGAAACGTTTAAAACATTTTATATTGTTGATCCGGAAAAACCTACTTAGTGTTTTAAAAGATAATTTTATTATAGGTTAAAGTGAATGGAAGTTGTGCACCAGGTAGGAAACCGGAAAAGAGGAGGTGAGTCTATCGGACTACTTAAGTACCAAGCTCCCTTCGGATCCAATCCTAGACATGCACACCACCATTGCCACACCTTAACGTCATGTATATTTCTAAGAAACCGATTTGATTAAGTCATTTTTAGGAAAAGTGATTAATTTTGGAAAATACTTTCATTGCGGAAGCTTTGCTTATTGTCGTGTTATTTTGAAATCAATTGTTATTATTTTTTTTGAAAACGCGCCCTAAAGCTATCCAATTTCAACAGTTAAAATAAGTAATACCTATCTTAGTAATACATATTAAAACCATCAAAAATAATTAAGCGGCCTTATTACATTTAAAAACTCAAACCTCAACGTAAATAATAGGATGTCCAGTTCACCAGAAGAAAACCAAACTTTCAGAACGGGTGGCCACTCCGAATTCCCTCACAGCTCCAAGCCCACTATGGTTGGGGATTTCCTGCGTGGATGAAAATAAAAGAGGTGAGTTTGGGGGAACTCAGTGTGTAAGGAAAACCAATTCAAAGCGCAAGTCAGCTCAAGCCTATTGGGCCTAAGCCCATTCAGGTAACAGTGGTACTGGACCAAAGCCCTTTTCAGATTACAATAAACTGGGCCTTAGCCCCTTATTCAGATAATAGTATGGCCTATAGGCCCATTTCAAAATACATGCAACATCAATAACATATGCAAGCCCATTTGGGGAGACTATTCAACCCACCAACCACTACACTCCACCCGTACCAGCCCTACACTCCATGTGGGGAATAGCTCAACCCACCCAGCCCAACACTCCACAGTTGCAGCCTTGCTGCTCAGTTAACAGTAAATTGAGGCAAAGCCTCCAGTACGTGGATAAGCCACTTTCAGTACTTCCTCCGTCAATATCCCAATCCCATGCATCAGATAATAACAACATGGCATGCAGTAAATAACAACAATCAAACACGCATTTAGGTCAATTTAACCCTAGGGGTATTTCGGTAATTTATCTACTAGGGGTAAAACTATAAATTTTTCACTTTTAAAGGTATTTCAGTAATTTATCTATTTTAGGGTTTTTCATGCATATTTCTACTTTTCACGTACTAACAGAATCACGTACCGAGGGTTCTTATCGAATTGGGCCCGTTGGCCCATCATTCCAATTTTGGCTCATTAAGCCCAAAAATATTGAGGACACAGAAATCATGCACTTTGCAGTGCAAATTTTGTAGCTTACCAAAAACATTAATCGATTTACCTCACGAGCATTCGCACACTCGCAAATCTACAAAATACCGGTTTTCGGCATTTCGACTTTTCGACTTTTGCCGATCCAGACTAAGAAAGTGGGTGTTAGTTACACACCTGTTTGCGACGATATGCTGACGAGATCCACACACGAACTGCCTACAATTGGATTACTAACACATTAATCTAACTATTCAAATACGAACTACGTATTAACCCCTTACAATATTCGGCCAACCACACCTACAGATCATAGTAAGGTTATAAGAAAACAATAAGCAACTCATTAACAAATTTTTGTCAATGTTTACCACATAATCATAATTTCACTGCAAGCTGTCTTCCTGAGCAACAGTCACTAAATTATTTATAACTGGAGCTACGAAACTCCAAATCAAGTGCCATTAATTTTCCCTAAAAATAGACTCATATATCTTCTATCCATAAAATTTTAAGAATTTTTGGTATTGCCAATCAATACCAGATTTTTATTAAAGTTTCCCATGTTTCACTGTTTGACTAATCTGACCACTCTTCATTACGAATCAAATTTCTCATTGTATAGAATTCAAAATATGTTCTCATTTATTCCATTTGAAACTAGACTCATTAAGCTTTAATTACATAATTTATGCAGCTTCTAACTCATCTCCCACAATTTATGGTGATTTTCCAAAGCCACGTTACTGCTGCTGTCCCAAGCAGATTTATTACCAAATCACTCTTTCACAGATAACTTGCATGCATGTTATTTAAACATGTATATCACCAATCAATCATCACATATCTATGATTTTACTTAAGTATAATCTCCATTTCATCATTTTAAAGCACAACATGTTAGCCGATTTTTCCCCTTAGCATCTAAGGCACATGCATGCTCATTTGTTTGGCTCAACTTCACCTATCTTCCATTTTTCATCAAAAGAACATGAAACAACAACCATTTCCTTCATTTTAATTCATGAATAAATGCTCACAACACAACTAAAAACCAAAATATGCTTCAAGAGTTAAGGTAGAATCAAGAAGAACTCATGAACCTCAAAATAGAAACAGGGTACCAAGAACTTACCTTCAATTTTCCTCCTCCTAATGACCGAATACTCAAGAGCTTTCTCCTCTCCTTTCTCTTCTCTAACTTTCAGCTATGATGAACAAAGATGGACAAAACTTTGTTCTTTTCACCCCTTTTTCTTTTAATAAAATTTCATATTTCATCCATTTAATTCTTTAATACAAAAGACATGAAATTCCCATCATGGAACATTTACCTAAACCATTATCATGGAACATTTACCTAACCCATTATCATGGAATATTTACCTAATCCATTATCATGGAACATTTACCTAACCCATTATCAATTTGTATCAATTTGTACCATAAATTATGGATATCAAGTGCTCATATTGTCTACAACAACATGATGGCTGGCCACTTCATGTAAAATGGGAGGTTTGTCATGCAAATCCTCCTATTTTGCACTCCTATTTATTTGGCCACTTCAATTTAGCCTATAGCATTTTCAAACATTTTCACATAGGTTCTATTTCATAATTTCACCTCCTTTTTCTTATGGAACAAAAATTAACTAAAATTACCGGGTTCTATCTTAAGCTTGGGCCTTCTAGAGGCCCACTAACATAATTAAACCTATGCTAACATTTACATAATTCCCGAAAATTGGGGCGTTACACTCTGGACTGTTTGATTTGAATTTTTAGGTTTGATTGCATTTAGTCGCATCTGGATTAGTTCATCATAGTCTTCATCGGTGATATTCTACTGTACTCTAAGACTGATGATGAGTATGATGAGCATCTTAGAGTAGTACTTCAGACAATCTAAGAGATCTAGTTTTACGCTGAGTTGAGCAAGTATGAATTCTGGTTACGGGAAGTAACATTTCTAGGGCACATAGTTTCTGCTGAAGGGATCTGAGTTGATCCTAAAAAGATTGAGGTTGTGCTTGATTGGAAATAGCCTAAGAACGTATCTGAAGTCCGCAGTTTTTTGGGTCTTACGGGTTATTATCGGAGGTTTGTTGAGGGGTTCTCACTAATTGCAGCTCCGCTGACTAAGCTTCTAAGTAAGAATGTTCTTTTTGTCTAGACTGATGCACAACAATCGAGCTTCGAGAACCTCAAGTCTGTTCTGACTCAGGCTCCTTTTGTGATACAGTTTGAATCTAGTAAAAAGTTTGTACTGTATAGTGATGCGTCACACGTCGATTTGGGATGTGTATTGATGCAAGATGGGAAGGTTGTGGCTTATGCGTCCTGACAGCTTAAGTCGCATGAGGGGAATTATCTGACAGATGATCTCGAGTTAGCTGCCATGGTGTTTACATTAAAGATCTGGAATCACTATTTGTATGGTGAGAGGTGTATATCTATACTGATCACAAGAGCTTCAAGTACCTCTTTACTTAAAAGGAGTTGAATCTTATGGGTTGAGCTGCTCAAAGATCATGACTGCATGATAGGAAATCATCCCGGTAAGGCCAATATGGTGGTTAATGCTCTCAGTCATAGAGCAATGACTGATTTGAGGGGGATGTTCACTTGTCTCAATTTGTTTGATGATGGGGTCTGTTAGCTGAGTTGCAAGTTAAGCTGACTTGGATTAGGCAGATTGGGAAAAGCAGTTGAGGGATGAGTCTTTGGGTCTACAATTTTGTCAGATTGAGAGTGGCAATACTTCTGATTTTTGATTGAATAAGGATGGAGTTCTTTGTTCCCGAGGACGGGTTTGTGTACCTAATGATTATGAGCTGAGACAGTCGATTTTGAGAGAAGCGCATAGCAGCCCTTATGCTATGCATCCCAATGGTAATAAGATGTATCGAGATCTCTGTGAGTTGTACTAGTGGCCGGGTTTGAAACGTAAGGTAACCGATTTCGTTTCTCGTTGTCTAACCTGCCAGTAAGTTAAGGCTAAGCACCAATTACCTTTGGGTTTGCTCCAACCTGTTAAAATTCCCTTATGGAAATGAGAGCGTATGACGATGGAATTCGTTAGTGGGTTACCTTTAACACCCACTAAAAAATATTCTGTATGGGTCATCGTGGATTGATTGACCAAGTCCGCCCATTTTATTCTGGTTCGGACGGACTACTCTCTGCAAAAGTTAGCGAAGCTCTACATTTATGAGACTGTAAGACTGCACAGGGTTCTAATTTCAATAATCTATGATAAGGATCCTTACTTCACTTTTCGGTTTTAGAAGAAAATGCATAAAGCTCTGGGTTTGAGATTGGACTTCAATACTGTGTTCTATCCTCAGACCAATGGTCAGTCTGAGAGGGTGATTTAGATACTGGAGGATATGCTTCAGAGCTGTGTGATTGATTTTTGAGGTAGTCGAGAAGACTTTCTACCATTAGCTGAGTTTACCTACAACAATAATTTCCAGTCTAGCATTCAGATGGCACCTTACGAGGCTTTATTTGGTCGTAAGTGTCGTACTCCTCTATATTGGATTAAGTTGGGTGAGCGACGGATTTTGGGTCTTGAGTTAGTTTCCGAGAGTAAAGATAATGTTAGATTGATTCGGGATCATCTAAAGATGAATTTTGATAGATAGAAGTCTTATGCGGATCTGAAAATGAGGGATATTGAGTACACTGTGGGTGACTTCGTATTCCTTAAGGTATCTCCATGGAAGAAAGTTTTGCAGTTCAGTTGTAAGGGCAAGTTAAGCCCTAGGTTCATTGGGCCATATCAAATTTTGAAGCGTGTGGGACCGGTTGCTTATCAGTTAGAGTTACCTCTAAAGTTGGACCATATACATGATGTGTTTCACGTCTCGATGTTGAAGCGCTATCAGTCTGATCCATCTCACGTTGTCTTTGTTAAGGAGATCAAGATTAGACCGAACTTGACATTTGAGAAGGAGCCGGTTTAGACTTTGGATCAATATATTAAGGTTCTGAAGAGGAAGTACATACCATTGGTAAAGGTTCTGTGGTGGAATCATGGCACTGAGGAAGCCGCATGGGAACCTGAGGACTTGATGTGTCAATAGTATCCTCATTTGTTTGGATTAGGTAAATTTCGAGGCCGAAATTTCTGTTAGAGGGGTAGAGTTATAATGCCCTACTTAATTTATTTTTGTTTAGTAAATTCTAACAAAATGTGTATCTATTTCAGTGGTTAAATATTCTGGGTGTGAGTTGGAGGTCTTGGGTTCAAGTTCTACTCTCTGAAAATTTTGTTATTTTTTATCCAAGCCTTATACTTGTTGAGTGGGCTTATGTAATATTGTTTGTAAACTTAATTAGAATGAGCCTACTGGTTCGAGTGGTAAGGAGTTAGCTTGCTGGAGGTCTTGTGTTTGAATCCTTGTGCGAGTGTAGGTGTTAATTTTTGTTCCGGATATCTGTTAGAGGTTCGGTGGAGTTGGGAGTCTAAAGTAGTTGGATGTGGTTAGTGGGGATGATATTATGGGATGTGGTTGTTATTGGGGAGTGGAGATGTTAATCAAAATCAAATTGATTATCTTTTTATTTTACTTTATTTTTTTCAAATTTTTTCTCTCTCTTCCCAAATGTCTAACGTTAGTTTTCTCTTTTCTCTGCCACATTCTTCTTCATCTTCTTTTTTCTGCAATTCTGTCTATAATCTGCTGTCGTATCATTGTATTTTGAAATTTTGGTGTTCATCGTGCGATTTTGGTAAGTGTGGTTTGTTTGATTGTAGGTTTCAGTTTTTGTAAATTGATTGAGATTTTTCTTTTCGTTGGAATTGCAATAATGGGGTAACGTAGGAGGAAAATAATTCTTTAAGAACGTTTTGAGCAGGAGTTGACGGGGAACCTGTAGTTAGCGCTTCAACGGCCTAAACTGTGAGAGTAGTGGTTCTTATTAGTTGTAAGTTTGTTTGTGCGATTTGATTTTTTTCGTTGTGGATTTCGCAAATTGTCTGTTAATCAGTTGTTGGAATGATGATTTTAGGTTCTGGTGGTCTCGGGAGTGGTTTCGCATTAAATTTGAACCAGGTGTGTACCCCTAACGCGAGAAAATGAGGTTCGGAAAAAGCTAAAAATTGGGTCTATCTATGCCACACGGGCGTGTGACTGGCCGTGTAGGCCACATGGGCATGTGGGCCCAAAATTATTAAATCTTCCCTAGGGTCAGATGGGTCATTTCGATCGACTGTGGATCTACAGTAGGGTCGGTAAGGGCTAACTAAACCTTATTTCGTGTGATTTAATATTCTGATAGTCTGATCTGAGTAGGAAACTGATATGTATGTCTGATTGTATTGTTAAGTATGTATCTATCTGTATACGAGCATGTTAAGCATGTTTACTCTGTTATTTTTGCATCTGTATTATGTATCTGTGTTTGAGGTGGGATTTGTATATGTGGAGGAAGTGATCTGTACAATGACCTTCGCCTATATTCTGAAAGTTTGATTGCATATTATCCGTTATGTGTTGCATCGACACTATATGGTGTGTAGGGATGTGTGGGTGTTTTTCACCCCACATGGTGTAATGGGATTGACGGAGATGGTGTGTAGAGGATGAGAGTAGGATTCTGTATGTCTGATCTGTTATCTGTTATCTGATTTTGATATCTGTTACTGTTATGGATTTAGGTTGAATCTATATTTGACTATATATGAAATTATGTGTTTGGTGCATGACTACTTATGTTGGGTTACACACTGAGTTTATGAAAATTCACATCTGTTTGTCTATTTTGTTTAGGTAATCCACAAACATAGGCAGGTCGGTGTGACGGAGGCTCAACGGTGACCATTTGATGGAAACTGTTTTCATTGTTACTATTATTTTACAGTACTGAAATTTCTGGTTTTCGTAAGAGTTTTGTAATTTTTGGACTCTCTGGACTTTTTGGACTATTTGGTTTGAATTTTTAGGTTTGATTGCGTTCTGATTTCTAAACTGCGATGATTCGACAAAATACCGATTTTGCGCGAACAAATGTTATTTTTTAAAACACTAGCGTGGTTTTATTTTAAACTATTTTCAAACTTCCGCTGCGAAATAAATAGTTAACTTTAAATAACAACATATAACGGTTTCAGTAACATATATATATGTTTTATAAAACTTGGACATTTTATCAAATAACTAAACATGGTTTTATCGAAGTATCGTCAGTTTCAAAACCCTTCTTCGTAACACTCCTGAATTCGACCATAGCGTTTATGCCGTGTTTGGGGTGTTAGAATGTGAGGAATATTTGTATCATTGGCATTGGGAAATTTAATTTCTTTTATATTTTGGTCTTATAGAAAACTAATTAAATTACATTTAAAAAGGCTTTTAAACTATAAGCTGTAAAAGCAAGGATTGGTTGACATTTGATAAATAATATGCCCTCAACCTAAAGCACAAATGTCAGCAGCGAGAAGAAGGAATCCTATAATTATAAAATATGTTCCAACTTGCACTTAAATACTCCTATCTTATTGTTGGTAGTCCTTAGTCAATGACACCTTAACAAACTGGAAATGGTTTTTTCCAATAGATTTTATCTTCAAATATATGGCATGAAAATATTAATTATTGCTTTTGCCTTTTATATATTTCGTCTGTGAGCTGAAATTGTATTGTGGAAATCTTCGTTATTTGTCTTGTCAATCATTCCTTCCACGAATGGATCTCTCTTGTTAGTTATTCAGTCCTCGTCTCCCTGAATCATTCATCAAATTACAAAGTTTAGCAACTTAATTTACATTTTTAATTTCAAAAACCAAACCCAAAAGGCGTTGCTTGCTGCCAAAGAACTAAGCATAAAATTCTTCTCAACTATTGACCATTCCAGCGTTCATTGCTCACATGTTGCACAGATTCCATCCCAAATGCCACACACCATTGAATTTCTGGTTGGTGATATGGATTAAACAGCTGTTAAGTGCTTGAGGCCATTTTGTACTAGTATTATTTTATTTGTTGGTTAATGCAAGTTCCATGCGTTTCTATGGAAGCAAACGCTATGCACATTGCCTAACACATACAAGCCAAGTACAAGAAAAGCTTCCTGGCTAATTTATTTGTCTGCAAATTCATTAGAAGAGATCAGCTGTTATAGAACCAATTTTGTGTAGAAATGTTGTTTGAACTAATTTCCCAGGAGCAAGATGGAGTGATAATTTATTTTTAACAACATTGCACCAATCATTTTCAACTATCATAATATTAAGATATTATACGAAATTTACGGGCAAAAGCATAATCAACGCAACATCGATACAAGATTAATCATACTTAAAAAACAACATTTAGTATGGTTCAATACTTTTGGCCTAAATTCACAATCCCAAAGGAACAAAACTAATTCCACTAACCTAAATCTTACAATTTGCAATTTTTGCAAAGATAAAGTTACAAACCTTCTTCATAAAAAAGATGGATTATTTCTCTACTCTTTCTTAATTTTAAAATAGAGGTGATGACTTAGATTTTTCAACTCAAAATCAATTTAATTACTCTATTTTATTATTTAAAAATTGTAATTAAAATTTTATAATTAGATTTAAATAAAATAATTTTATTTTTATTTTTAAATAATAAAATCAACCATTTAAGTAAGCTAAGTTGGATTTAGCTAACGTTTTAACTTAAAAAAAATTTTGAAATCTAGTTTAAGCCTAACTTAACCTATAAACACCTCTATTTTAAAAGCTAAACTCAATATATATTTATATATTTTGTTACTTGATCAGCGATAAGGCTTATTCATTGAGATTTCTTGATTTCATTCACTAATAAACTTAACATTTTAGTAACCTCCAAACCAGTAGAATCACACCAATAAAATTTTCAATATTTCAACAATTATATATATATGGCCGTGTGGTATCGATAGTAATTTTTTATGTCTAAAATTCGTAAAAACTAGAGTTTTCGATACGCATCTAAAGTAGTTTTGATGTAGAAGCAATGTAGAAAACTCCCAACGCCTAACACAACCATCCAATTACACAATTAAGCCATTTAATTTACAATAGTTCCTAATTACGCGCAGAAAAATATGTCAAAAGTTTCGATGCAAAACCTTCAACAATTTCAGACTTACCAACAAAATCAATTGTGATTACTCGAATTATTACACTAAGGACCGTGGCTTGCAATATTCTCGCCTAAAAAGAAACCAAACAATCGCTTAAAAGAAAGTTTAAATTAATCGAGTTGGAAACAACTCTGACAGAACTAAAGAACTACAGTCTAATGGAAGTTCTATGATTAACGCGATTTACACAATCTATATAACTGGCAGTAAGGACACATGCACTTACCTGAAAACGTAGCAGACAAACCGTGTGAACCAAGTAACAATTGGACAATAAAGAAGGAAAAGAGTAAAAAGAAAGAAATGAAAAAGAAAAAAGAAAGAAAAACAGAAAAACATAACCTAAAGATATACCGAGACTCGAACACAAAACCAGAGAATAGACAGATGCTTAACTAATGAACCAATAAGCTCATTCTTGACACAAATTTACACATAATTAAATTTAAGTTAGTGGCCCAAGAGCAGAGATTGATTAAAATTAAACTAGCAAAACTTCTAAAAATGTGGTTCAAACTTCTAACCTCGAACATATAAGCAGAGCATATAACCACAGATACAGAGACTTAATTACTATAGAATTTCACAAATAAACATTCAAAATTTTGGGGCGTTAAAGGTGGTTTACAATTGTAAGGAAACGTGTATGATAATCCATACTTACATGTATAAATAAATATTTTTGGGTCAAATCCATCGTTCGCTCCTATAGATCTCATTAGAATATAACCAACACCTTAACTAGCCAAACTTAGCATACAACGCATTTCAGCAATATCCCCATTACTCGAAATTCTTTAAAATTTTACCAAGTTCCACTCATAGAGATGTCTCACTCTCTGAGGCATTTCCACTCAATATCCCAATGTTAACAGTTTGCCAAATCTATTCGCCAAAGTAATATTATATATTTAACTTGATGTAATTATTTATAAATAAATCATTGCAATATATGCAAAACAATGTAAAATATAAATTTATAGATATAAAATAAACTCAATTAAACAATGAAAAGATAATAAAATCTCAAATGTATGTTTGTTTCATTGAAAATAACTTTTATGAAATATTTTCAAGAAATCTGCCAAATAACAGAAAATATTTTACATTGATTCATCCAAACAACAGAAAAGATTAGTTTTTCAAGAAAAGTAGGTAATTTTCTAGAAATCATTTTCCAAAAGTTATTTTCAGTGAAACAAACGTAGCCTAAAATAAATTTAAGAAAGATATTTTTAATGTTTTTAATTATTATAATTTTAGAAATTATTAAAATATTATTTACTTTTTTAAACATAAAATCATATTTACTTAAACTAAGGGTAAATTTCTCATTATATATATTTGTGTCTTCTTTAATAAAATTGTCATTTTATAAGATATTAAAAATAATATAAATAAATTATTATTTTTAACTTAAGGGTAAAATTGTTATTTTTAATCAAGCTCCTTATCTATTCTACAATATTATTTCACTCAACTAAACAAGGTAACGTTATTACATGTTAATTCTATTCTATTTAACTAAACTAATGTTATAGTTATTACATGCTATTACAACTCTATTTTATTGTAATGAATTAAATATGTCGTAATTGTGTAACTAATTTTATGATAAATTATAATATATACAATTAATATTATATAATTAAGTTAGATTATTAATTATGTGAATCCCTATGTTAATATAATGTACATTTTCATATTAATGATATGAAAGCTTAAACCCTAAACATGTAACTAACTTTATATTAGATTATAATACATACAGATAGCCGTATGTGATTAGGGTTAAGAAATTAAGTTATTTGGGATTGTTATGGAATGTTCTAATTTGTTAAGAATTCTTAAACATTATTAGGTATATTTAAATTGTTGTGAAATTGTTATGTTGATTTATTTGAATTGTTATTTTACTATTTTTGTTAATTTGTATTCATTAATTGTTAATTAGTTAATTATGAATAACTTTTTATTTAAAATTATTATTTTATTTTATATTATTTCTCATATTGAATTTGTATTTTTGAGGGTTCAAATATTTGGCGGAAAGTGATAATTAATTCGACTTTAGATAGTAATATTTAGATAATTTGTGGACTTGAATTTCTAGATAGATTTGTGGATTTGAATAATCCGAAATTGCATATATCCAATCCGCTACCATTCCTTTATGATAGGTATAATGTCTTTGTAATTTGATCCACATGTTTCAAATAGACTTAAGAATTTGATTGATTAATACCATATTATCGGAGTATAACACGAGTATTTCAATATATAAAAATGATCATGGAAAACCATCTCATTTTTATGCTCATACAATCATTTTACCTCCATTTCTTGTTCTTTCAAATGACAATTTTTACATTACCATTCCCACATGTTTTTTCAATATCACATCTTCATAAATTTAACCTTCACCCTTCACCATTTATAATTTTGTATCAATTTGATTTTTAATTTTTAATTAAGTTTGGCCGAGAGTCATATCGTTTTTTTCACAAAAATACTAACTAAAATATTTTTTTAACGATGTTGGTGTGATGACCCGCGTGATAATCTACGTGTACTTCATGTTAACATGACACTATTTATCTTATATACCATTGTCAACAAATAATTTAAAAATTAAAAAATATTAAAAAATCAAAGTTCAAAATAAAATAAAATAAAAATTTAGAAAAATAGTATAAAGTGCATGTGGGTTGTCATTAAACCTGTTCGTGAGTCGAGTTAAACCAAGTTCAAGCCAGGCCTATGCTTGATATTTATTTGATTTCCATTGCCCAAGCTCGGCTTAGCTCAAAAAATGGACCTAATTTTCAACCAAAACCTGGCTCAAAGAGAAATATAAATTCGAGCCTAACCCAATCCACCCATATTATTTTTTTATATTTTTTATAAAAATAAAATAAAAATAATTGAATACACTAAAATTCAGTAAAATAAGAATTTCCCAACCCATTGAAAATAGATTAAAATAAAACAGCGAGAATTTAAAAAACACAAGTAACATTGATATGCAATGTGTTAACACGTTTGTTCTTGATTCTGATTTGGATAACACGTGAGACTCACCTATATTTAATGTTCAATAAACAAACATAAGAAAATACCATGAAAATATAATAAAGAAGCAAGCAGTTCGTCTTGTCTCATAAACATATATATATATATATAGAGAGAGAGAGAGAGAGAGGAAATTTACCTAAGCTAGTAAGTTTGGGCAATGAAGAATCATATGATTTTACCCTATAAACTTCAGCTAAAATGTTATCATCTAACTCTTTTTGTTTGATATCTGATACAAGAAAATGAAGAATCCGGACTGGGTTCGTCTATGGGGGTGGAGAACGACAAAAGAAACGAGAATTGGAATTGAGTTGTTTGTGGGAGTGAAAAATCGTGCGTTGCTTTTGAGTTGTTTGTGGTTTGGGACCGATGGATTTAAAATAAATTTATTAATATATTTTAACATATAAACTATATATTTAATATATTATAAATATAATATATTCGGGTTGGATCTAGTCAAAAAATTCTATCCAATGCCCGACCCAAATAGAAAATGGGTCTTAAATCTTACTCGAGCCCATTTTACAGGCCTCGTTTTTTATCCAAACCCTCTCATATATTTGGGTGAATAGCTTAATCCACGAACAAGTCTAGCTGCCATGTGTGTTATCATGTTTAAAAATTTAATGTTTTAATCAAAAAAGGAAATGGCCAAATTGACAAAAGATGTAAACGTTGAGCACTAAATTTATCATTATGCCTATGTATATAAATACTTACACCGATGTAGCCCTTTCATTTATTTTTGTACAAGATTTTAATAATCTAATTGTCATATTTTATATTCTATCCATATTAATCATGCATGTCAAATTTGATATAAATTAAAATTTTCTAATTAATTGTTTTATGTAAAAAAACTTTCAACTGTTCAATAGATAAATATATACAATATTTTATATTGATATGATAGATATATCTAATCGACTTAAAATTTTACATGAATGACAATTACAATTACATTGATAAATTCAACAGTTAGACCATTAAAATATTAATCGTACAAAAATATATGAAATGGTGAATATAAGTGGATTTATCCTCTCTCTCTCTTTCTCTCTCTCTCTCTATATATATTATATATATAGGGTTTAGAGTTAATCATCTAACTATTAGCATGTTTTTGTTTTGGTCACTTAGGTTTCAAATTTTCTATTTTAGTCACTAAAGTTATAATATTTTGGTCACTCCTCTGTTAAATCATAATGAAATGTTGGCATGACAATTTTTTATTGGCATCATAACAAATTTAGCCATCCAGTATTTGTAAATTCTATCAATTTGGCCTTAATTCTTAACAATTTAAAAAAAATTTAAAATTAAAAATATATTTAGAAGTTCATTTTTAAATGAAAATACAAACAAAATTATAAAAATATTTATAAATAAATGAATATATAATTCTCATTTTCTAATATGACATTTATTTGTTAAAATAGTAATTTTATAAATAAAACAAATTAAAGGGAAAAAAATTATGAAGAAGACTACATTAACGACCATCATGTTCATGTTGGGTTGAAAACTACAACTTAAGGTCAAAGAGATAAGAATAGGTATTTTTAGGTTGTTGCCTAGAACAAGTTTATCGTGTTTGAGGTTGTGCTTGAAGGCGGACATGATTGGAGATATATAAGTGAGCACGAGGTCTTAGAGACCTAGTAGGTGGAAGGCCATGCTGGGAGCACCACAACCAATTCCTAGTTCGATGGCTCGACGATGGAGGATTTGGAAATCGAGGAGTTTGAAGTAAAGGTTATTGGTGCTAGTGGTCGTGGGTGAAAATAGTGTCTAATGCTCAACAAATTTGGAAAGGGAACAAGGCCAAACATATAATAAATAAATTATTATTTAATAAAAAAACTAACAAAAGGAAAAGTTTGAATCATAATTAAGTCTTATTTGTGGGTTTTTAAAATAATATTTTAATTATAAAATTTTTATTTTAATAAATAAATTTCATGTTAGAAAAAGAGAAAAGAAATAGTATTCATTTATTTATAATTTTATATGTATTTTTATAATTTTGTATGTATATTTATTGAAAAATAGTTTTTTTTTATTTTTCAATTTTTTTAGTGGTGCACTTATGAACCAATTAAAAATTTGACTAAGGCAAGTGCACTGTAACACCCCGAATTTTAGGGTTAGAAGTTTTGAGTTTTGTGGTTAGGATCAGTGAGTAGGTTATGCTATTGTGTTTAGTTGTGCGTTTAAGTGATAGAATGGGCTTGCTAGTTTGGTCGTTAGTTGTGTGTTAGTGCATCTTTGGAACACGTGTTCGAAAGTTCAAATCTTTTTGTGTGTGTTTTGGAGAAATATTTTTATTTTGTTAAATAGTAAATTTGTTTGAAGTTCAAAAATATGTATTTAGTTTTATTTTTATTATTTTTGTTACTGTTTTCTTTCTTTTCACGCTCTCCCTCTCCCTCTCCTTTGTTGCTTTTATTTTTCTTTTTTCCTTTTTTAGGAAACGGTTTTGCTTTAGGATTTTGGACAGCTTCGCTCCTCTGTTGTCGAGCCGGTGTCTGGATGTCATTGATTGCAAATCAGGTGTAGGTTCTGTATCTTTTCTATTTATTTGCAAATTCTTGATTCGACTTTGTGAAAGTCAACATTTTATGTGTGTGTTCGCAAATCGGTTATTTACGATCTGTACTGCTATTTTTATGCTTAGAACTTGTTTGATTTGGTATAATTTTGAGTTATTGATGGCTGAGAAGTGCTTCGAGAGTGAAAACACATTTTTCTAGGCTATTTTAAGGTGGTTTTGTGACCACACGGGCGTGTGCTCGCACACGGGTGGTTCACATAAGTGACCACACGGGCATGTGCCCGCACACGGATGGTTCACACAGGTGACCACAAGGGCGTGTGCCCACACATGAGCGGTTCAAACAGCTGTGTACAATTAGGAATTAGAGTTTCCAGGCAAGATTTAGTGCCACACGGCCTGGTCACACGGCCGTATGGCTGATTTGGGGAAATTAGTCAATTTCCACACGGTCGTGTCTCTTGGGCACACGGGCGTATACGATTAGGAATTAGGGTTATGTGATTTGGTGCCACACGATCGTGCGGCTAATTTGGGGATTTAGGGATCTCAAACGGGCATGTGTTTTGGACACATGACCGTGTTTGGTGGGCACATGGACGTATGAGACCTTCACACAACCATGTCTACCCTGAACTCTAATCTAGTGCAATTAGACAGAGAGTTACACGACCTACTGATACAGCAATGTCCCTGGCTCACACGGGTGTATGCTTTAGTCACACAGCCATGTGCCTCCTCTCACAGGGACATGTGTTTCCTCACACTAGCGTGTCTCCCCCTCACATGGGTGTGTGTTTCCTCACATGGGCATGTCTCCCCCTCACATGGGTGTATGTTTTTTATCTGAAAAGGTATCTGTGTGTTCCAACCTTTGGCTAAGCTTTAGTGAAGGTAGTTAAGACTCTGATCTGGGTTTCGCTTGTGTGTTATTTGTGACTGTTGTGCTAGATATCTGATTCTGAACCCGGTTAGTTGGGTGTGTGCATGTCTGTTTCTGTCTAGCTATCTGTCGATGTGTTTATTTTTTCTGTGAGGTTGTAAGCATATATGAACAAGTATAAAGAAAATTTAGGGTTGCTTATGAAGTCAAGAAAGATTTATTTTGATCTGATCTAGCAATTTAACTACAATTTATTGGTACAATGATTTACCGTACTGTATCACATGTACGTCAGCTTTGCTATGTACTATTATCTAATATGATAGTTTAAACTGCAACATGTCTGTACAGCAGTTTACTGCAATGCACTGTACTGCATATACGCCAGCCTTACTGCGCATTATTATCTGAGTGGCTTAGTCCACATACATGGTGTGTAAAGTTGGATGGACCTTTCGAGGTCTTATGTGGTGTGTTTGGTTGGATAAGCTTAAACAACTCTTATGGGGTGTGATTGAGGGACGGAGAGGTGTTTTGGCTGGATGGGTGGGTTTTTAATACTTAACTGCATTTATATACATTTGGATGTGAGCTACTTGTCTGTAATCTGTCTGTTCGTCATAACATTTATGACTAATTTTGTGCGCATTGAGGTGTTAGCGTAGTGACATTTTGGATTGTGATGATAAGTATTATTGTATCAACCCGTTGACGGGTTTATCTATTGAGTATTCTGTGTCTAATTTGGTGTGCTTTAACTATTGCGTATTTTTGGGATGTTGGTTCCAAGTTTGCTTTCTAATTCTTCATATCTCTGTAAGTACTTTTTATTATCGAACTATTGTTTGATTTTTGATCTATAATTCTGTTGTTAGATATGTTTTGAACTCACACTGAGCTCGTGTAGCTCACCTCTTAGCGTTTCTTTTTCAGGTACATTATCGCTTTTTGAACTTTGGAGCGGTATGTCGAAGGTCTCGAATAGACATGATAATAAGACATGTTTAAGAGTATTATTTATGATTGATATTTTGGTAAATGGTTTTAATGTAAACAGTTATAAGAACTGTGGTACAATTTTAATTAAGGCTTTTTGTAAATGGTTTCCTTTGGACAAAAATTTTTGTAATAATGGGACTTTATATCTGAGCATTTTTTTTCTCTCAGAACTTAAATACTGGAACGTGTTTTTCGGTTTGTTAAACTAAATTTTCCACAATCACTTCAGTGATCAATGTGACCTTCAGAATTCGGCCTAAACTTCTAGCCCTAGTTTTGAAACAGTACATGCACCTATCAATTAATAATATAGCTACGATGAGCAAATATATTGTTCTCAAAAGGACTAAAAGTACTATAGTTACCGTCTTTCTATTATTTAACTAAATAATTAGAGTGATTGATTAAAACTAAAATTAACTAAATTAATTAACTAAATAACATGACAAAGAAAAAATCAAGAAAATAAACGATTAACAACCAAGAAGTGAGACAATACCCAGGAAAGAATCCAACTAGACTTCATCTATCATTATCAATCTATATTATGCAATTTCTTCACTAAGCATCTTGATCCATAGAAATCCCTAAATTATGCTAATATCTCTCTTCAAGACTAAGAGCAACTGGCTCTAGGTTGATTAATTGAAATTTCTTTCTGATTAAAACCCTTATTATAGTATTAACTCGATCTATGGATCCCCTATTAGATTTGACTCTAATTTGGTAAATTTATGTCGTTCTATTTCTAGGATTGCTGTAACATCCCAAACCGGCCTAGACGTTATGGTCGAATAAGGAGGATTTTTACATTAGTTTGTTATAAATCTTTTGATTTAATCAAACTTGGTTGTATGCTTTAAAAGTATAAAACTTGGCGGAACTCTTACAAACATTCTATAACACCCCAAACCAACCCTAGACGTTATGGCTGAATCTGGAGATGCCACATGAAATGGGTTGGAAAACTGTTCGATATTTTTACGAAACATGTTTTTAGTTAAAAACCGTCATGGTGAAAAGTAAGTTAAATCCAAACCCAAAAACGAAACCAAATAGTTTTAAACAGTTCAGAAAGTCCCAGAAAAATACAACTCTCAAATCTCAATGCCAAACTTAATAAAAACTATAAACAAAATAAAATAAAGCAATTATGGCGAGTGGTCACCGTCGAGTCCTCCGCTGCACCGATCCTCCTAACTCTATAGATACCTGTATAGAATAGCAGAAAAGGGTGAGTTTACGTAAATTCAGTGTGTAACCTAATAGAATTAAGCATGTACGCATACAAAATATCACAAATCAGAAAGATTCATATTTGGGCCTGGGCTCATTTCAGATACAGGTATGCAAATTAGATAATAGAATCATACCCCCATCCTCTACACACCATATCCGACCATCCATACACACCATGTGGGGTTTAAAACACCCACTTAGCCCTACATACCACACTATACCAATGCGGCACATATCAGATATAGTGCAGCTGTGCTACCAGATATTAGGCATAATCTGCCTTTTAGAACAGTTCCTCCAATAAATATATCATCCCACCCCAATCACAGTAACAGAACATGCATACAGAATTAACAGATAAATCATGCTTTACATGATTGCATTAACAAATAACAGATGTACAAAAATAGGCATGCTCATAACCATATTTCAGCCTAACAGATCATTTGGCTTTTAGAGTTAGATAGCATTTACCGATGTTACGATAGGCCTACAGTCGATTAGGACGACTCGTGCGACCCTACAGAGAATTTCATTACAATGGGCCCACATGCCCGTATGGCCCATACGCCCAGATTGGCCTTGAACGTGTGGATCACACGACCTGGCCCAGATATCACACATCTGTGTGGCGTGCACGTGTGGGCCTACAGAGAATTCGGTCTAGCCCGTGTAGTCCACACGCCACACTCCAGCCATCACACGACTATGTATTGCACATGGCCTGGCCTTTGTTGATCACATGACCATGTCATCGCACACGGCCTACCATACGGCCTACCACACGGCCGTGTGACGTCGACAGTGAGGTTTTTTGGCTTTCGCTGAACCTTATTTTTCTGTGTTTTGGGTACACACTTAGTTCATTTTTGCAGCTAACGCAATCCTGAGACCTCTAAAACCTAGAAATCGACATTCCAGAGCCCGAATTAATAACATTTACGAAATCACAACCGAACTTAATTCACAATCAAAGCCTTATACTATTAATCAAGGTGCGTGAAAACTTATTGCTATTGAATTGAACCCCAAACACTTAAATCGTTGCAAGAACCCCAGTCAAATCTTACTTTTAGCCTAAATCGAAAGTAACAAAACAAACTCTTCATCAATTACTAAGTCGAATAACATTAAGACTTAACAAAAACAAGACTTACCGAACAAACACAACCCAACGTTGTACAAAAAGAATGATATGGATTCAGAAAGAAAATTGAAAAGAAAAGAAGTGGAGAAGGGGGTGACAAAATTTTGGCAGTAAGGAGAAGAGAAAGAACATCAATTTTTTTTTCTTGAAACAATTTTTAAAAAAGAATAAAACCGAATTATCCCTAAATCCCCTAGTTCACTCCACTACCCCACTATTGATAACTTCCTCAGAATTCTTGTTTGACCGAAACTCTCTCAGCCAAATGAGCAAAAATAAACTCCCACACTTGCGCAGGGATTCGAACACAGAACCTCCATACAACACACAAACTGCTTTACCACTCAAACCAGCAGTCTCATTCTAATATGGTTCTATAATAATTTAATATAAGCCCACTGAACAGAGATAGAGCCTTATTCCAAAAATAACAAAATTTGCTAAAGGTAGAGCTTGAACCCAAAACCTCACACACATACACACCTAGAATACTTAATCACTGAAGCAGATACAAGTTGTGTCAAAATTTTTTAGAAGGAGACAAAAGAAGTTTAAGGTGTTACAACTCTACCCCCTAAAAGAAATTTTGACCTCGAAATTTACTTGATTAGAACAACTGAGGATACTGCTGACGCATCGAGTCCTCAGGTTCCCACGTGGCCTCCTCAGTGCTATGATTCCGCTATAGCACATTCACTAATGAATAGACTTTTTCCGCAGAACCTTAACAGCATGATCCAGGATCTGAACTGGCTCCTCCTCAAAAGTCAAGTCGGGCTTAACCTCAATCTCTTCTACGGAGACAACATGGGATGGATCAGAACAGTATCTTCTCAACATCGAGATGTGAAATACATCATGAATATGGTCCAACTCAAGAGGTGACTCCAACTGATAAACAACCGATCCCACTTGCTTTAGAATCCGGTACGGCCCAACAAACCTAGGGCTCAGCTTGCTCTTACTATCGAACCTCAGAACCTTCTTCCACTGAGAGACCTTAAGGAAAACAAAGTCCCCCGTCGAATACTCAATCTCACGCTTCTTCAGATCTGCATATGATTTATGTCTGTCAGAAGTCGCTTTCAGACGATCCCAAATCAGTCTAACCTTATCCTCAGTCTTAGTAACTAACTCAAGACCCAAAACACGATGTTTACCCAACTCAGTCTAACATAGCGGAGTGCGACAATTATAGCCAAATAGAGCCTCGTAAGGTGCCATTTGAATACTCATTTGGAAACTGTTATTATAGGCGAACTCAGCTAGTGACAGATAATCCTTTCAACTGTATCGGAAATTGATCACACAACTTCGAAGCATATCCTTCAATATCTGGATCACCCTTTCAAATTGACTATCGGTCTGAGGATGGAACGCCGTACTGAAGTTCATCTCGACCCTAGAGCTTTATGTAACTTTTTTCATTATCTAGATGTAAAACGAGAATCTCTGTAAAAAATAATCAACACTAGAACCCCATGCAATCTAACTATCTCGGAGATATACAACTTCGCCAACTTCTGAAGAGAAAAGTCCGTCCGAACAGGAATGAAGTGAGCAGACTTGGTCAATCGATCCACGTTGACCCAAAAAGAATCCTTCTTAGTGGGTGTTAAAAGCAACCCACTAACAAAGTCCATCATTACTCATTCCCATTTCCACAGAGGAATCTTAACTGGCTGTAACAAACCCGAAGGCAACTGATGCATAGCCTTAACCTGCTGACAAGTCAAACAATGAGCAACGTAATTGGTAACCTCATGTTTCAACCCTGGCCACCAATACAATTCACGAAAGTCGTGGTACATCTTATTATCGTTGGGATGCATAGTATAAAGGTTACCATACGCCTCCCTTAGAATAGACTGCCTCAGATCTGAATCATTTGGCACACAAATCCGACCTCAAAAACACAGGACACTATCACTATTCAACCAAAATCAGAAGTAGTACCACTCTCCACTTGACAGAACCGTACACCTAGAGTCTTATCCACTAATTGTTTATCTCGAATCTACTTAATCCAAGTCAGCTTAACTTGCAACTCGACTAACAAACTCCCATCATCAAACAGACTAAGGCGAGCAAACATTGCCCTTAAATTAGACATCGCTTTTCGACTTAGAGCATCGGGCGCCACATTGGCATTACCCGAATGGTACTCGATGGTATTGTCATAATTTTTTAGTAGCTCAATCCAACGATGCTACCTAAGGTTCAACTCCTTCTGAGTAAGGAGATACTTAAGGCTCTTGTGATCAATTTAAATGATGCACCTCTCACCATACAGATAATGCCTCTAGATTTCCAATGCAAAGACTACTGTAACCAACTCAAGATCATGCATCTAATAGTTTGCTTCATGCGTCTTAAGCTAACGGGATGCATAAGCCACAACCTTACCATCCTGCATCAGAACGCAACCCAATCCAACATGTGATGCATCACTGTATACTACAAACTCCTTTCCAGATTCAGGTTGTATCAGAACAAGAGCTTGAGTCAGAACAGATTGGAGTTTCTCAAAGCTCGATTACTACGTATTAGTTCAGAAAAACGACACACTCTTACGTAGAAGCTTAGTCAATAGCGTAGCAATCAAAGAGAACCCCTCAATGAAACACTGATAGTATCCCGCCAAACCCAAAAAGCTACTAATCTCAGATACATTTTTAGGTTGTTTTTTAATCCAACATAGCCTCGATCTCTTAAGGACCAACACAAATCCCCTCAGCAGAAACCACGTGCCTCAGAAAAGTCACTTTACGTAGCCAAAACTCACACTTGCCGAATTTAGCGTACAATTGCTTCTCTCGCAAAATCTGAAGCACTACTCTAAGATACTCACCGTGCTCATCTTCAGTCTTAGAGTATACCAGAATGCCATTGATGAAGACCACGACAAACTGATCTAGATAGGGCTAAAATATTCAGTTCATTAGATCTATAAATACAGCCGGTGTATTCGTCAACCCAAAAGGCATCACTAGGAATTCATAATGTCCATAACAAGTCCTAAATGCTGTCTTATACATATTCACCTCCTTAACCCTCAACTGATCATACCCTGAATGGAGATCGATCTTAGAGAACACAGAAGCCCCTTGAAACTAATTAAATAAGTCGTCTGTCCTCGGAAGTGGATATTTATTCTTAATAGTTAGCTTGTTCAACTGTCGATAGTCTATACACATCCTCACGGTCCCATCATTCTTCTTAAAAAATAGTACTGGTGCCCCTCACGGAGGCACACTCGAAAGAATGAAGCCACAGTCCAACAACTCCTGCAGTTAAGCCTTGTAAGCTCTTTCGGTGTCATTCGATAGGGAACGATAAACACCAGAGCTGTACCTAGAAGAAGCTCAATCCTAAATTCAACCTCTCAGTTCAGAGGCAATCCCAGTAACTCCTCAGGAAAAACATCTGAAAAATTCTTCACAATTCTAATATCCCCAATCGAAGAGTCCCTAGAAGCAGAAACACTAATGTAGGCTAAGTACACCTCACACTCTTTCAGAACCAATTTTTTAGTTACAAGCGTGAAGATCATATTAGATAAATAATCCCGACATTTTCTGATCATAACCAACTCATCATCCACCTCAGTTCTCAGAATGACCCTCTTAGTCGCACAATCCAGACTAACCCGATGCTTGACCAACCAGTTCATTCCTAGAATTATATCAAACTCCCCAAACAGAAGCTTCATCAGATCCGCCAGAAAAACAATTCCTTACACCATTAAGGGTACATCCCTATAGAGTTTACTAACCCAAACAGACTGCTCCAACGAACTCAGTACAGTGACCTCACTCGCAGTGCTCTTCATAGAAATCCCCAAAGTCTCAGATACATTACTAGCTATGTATGAGTAGACCCTATGTCTATCAAAGCCAAGTATAGTACATTAAATATAAAGAATGTACCGGTGATAACGTTAGGAGCATCTCTATCCTCTCGGCATCGTGCAGTATAAACTAAAGCAGGTTACCTCGTCTCAGTCTTACCAGCACCTCTACCCGGTGCTCCCTGCCCTCAGCCCATACTATTAAAAATCTTGGCCTAATTTCCCTCTGAAGCTGCACAATACCCGGAGCCTGTGTCTGATCTCCTACTGTGGACAGTCTCTAATACGGTGCTCTAAAGATCCACATCTCAGACATCCCCAACCCTCCTTCAACGTTCGCCCAGATGACGCCTACCACAAACACCACAAGGCTGCAACCCAACTGAAGCAGTAGGAGTCCCCACTCTAACTGGCACCCTCAGATCGAGCCTTTTTCTTAGGCCTCTGCACAAAACTCGAGAGCTCCAAATCCCTCTTATTCTTACCTCTCTCCCTATCTCTATTCTGGCTCTTAGCACGTTTAACATCTTCGGCGATTTTCTCTTTCTCTACCAGAACAAAAAACTTACGCTCCCTCTGTTGAGCAATCAAAACCCTCAGATTATCTCTCAGCCCGTCCTCAAACCAAACACACCTCTCATATTTCGATGCCACCATACCTCGAGCATAGTGGCTCAGCCTCATAAATTCGGCCTCATACTCGACCACAGATCGGTCACCTTGCGTGAGGTTCAGAAACTCACGCCTGCGAGCATTAACGTAGCTGGCTCCCACATATTTTCCCTGAAATGTAGTCTTAAAGAACTTTCAAGTCAAACGGTCAGGCTAAGTGCCCTCCTTAACTGTCAACTGCCACTGATATGCCTTGTCGCGAAGTAAAGAGACTACACCCTTCAATTTCTACACAGGAATGCAGTCTAAATCCTCCATAATCCTCTCAGTAGTCTCCAACCAGTACTTAGCCACATTAGGGGCGAATCCTGTGACGCCCCTAAACAACTTACTCTATTAGATCGGAGTCGCTCAGTTACCAACCCTCGGCCCCCAGTTCCAGAATTGGGTCTAGCGACCCTCTCTAATATCCTTAGCATGACTTGGGATAGTGCGTCGTCCCCAGCCAAATGACTCTGAGACCTAGTCTCAGTAGCAGGTGACACAGGTGTCTCACTAGTGTTTAGATTCAGCATGCTGGCCAGAGAATAGGACTCAGCTTGAGCCCCCCTACGGCCCCTACCTCGGCTTCGAATACCATGTCCATAGATACCTTGTGCGCTCATTATGACTTAGAACGCTCATTGTGACTTAGAAGTTTTATCTACATTAAAAATTTTATGCATCAATTTCGATATTTATTAACAGATGTTTTATGCATTAAGTATCAGAAGTTCAGAGTTATTTTTGGAAGTCTTAGTCTCTACCGGTTTTACTATAGTTTCAGAGTGTACTAACTATAGTGTTTCCAAGTCGACTATCAACAATGCTTTAAATTTTTTTTATCAGAAATCAGAAATACTTACAGAATCGACATCGAAAACTCGGTGTACCACGTACTTAATAAAAAAATATATTTTTAAACCATTTGAAAACCAATTTTTTAAAACATATTTTGGAACCCAAAAATCTACAGTCGAGTTTTTGAAACCTGGCTTTAATACCACTAAATGTAATACCCCAAACCCGACTTAGGCATTATGGATGACTCCAGAGGTGTCATATGAAATGGGTTGGAAAACCATTCAATATTTTTAGGAAACATGTTTAGTTAAAAATCGTCATGGTGAAGAAGTTATATCCAAATGCAAAAACCCAACCAAACAGTTTTAAACAGTCTAGAGAGTCCTAGAAAAATACAACTATCAAATCTCAACGCCAAGCTTAATAAAAACTATAAACAAAATAAAATAAAGCAGTTTCGCTGCACCGATCCGCCTAACTCTATGGATTACCTGTATAGAATAATAGAAAAGGGTGAGTTTACGTAAACTCAGTGTGTAACCCAATAGAATTAAGCATGTAAGCATACAGAATATCACAAATTAGACAGATTCGTATTCGGGCCTGGGCCTATATCAGTTACAGATACAGAATCGGGCCTGAGTGCATTTCAGATATAGATATGCAAATAAAATAATAGAATCCTACCCCCATCTTCTACATACCATCTCCAACCATCCCTACACACCATGTGGGGTTTAAAACACCCAACCAGCCCTACACACCATGCTGCACCGATGCACCACATATCAGATATAATGTAGCTGTGCTGCCAAATATTAGACATAATCTGCCTTTCAGAACACTTCCTCCAATATATATATCATCCCACCCCAATCACAGTAACAGAACATGCATATAGAATTAACAGATAAATCATGCTTAACATGCTTGCATTAACAGATAACAAATATACAAAAATAGGCATGCTCATAACCATATTTTAAACTAACAGATCATTTGGTTTTTAGGGTTAGATAGCATTTACCGACCCTAAGATAGGCCCACAGTCGATTAGGATGACCCGTAGGACCCTACAGAGAATTTTAGTACAATGGGCCCACATGCCTGTGTGGGTCAATATACCTATGCAGCCCACACACCCAGATTGGCCTTGCCCGTGTGGATCACACAGCCTAGCCCAGATATCACACGCCAGTGTGGCGTGCACGTGTAGGCTAACGTGCCCATGTGGCCCAAACGACCACACTCTAGTCATCACACGACCGTGCCTTACGCATGACCTGGCCTTCATCGATCACACGGCCGTGTTATCACACACGGCCTACCACACGACAGTGTGGCATCGACAGTGGAGTTTTTTGGCTTTCGTTGAACCTCGTTTTACTGCGTTTTGGTACACACCTGGTTCATTTTTGCCGCTAACACAATCCTTAGACCTCCTAAACCTAGAAATCGACATTCCAAAGCCCAAATTAATAACATTTATGAAATCACAACCAAACTTAATTCACAATCAAAGCCTTATACTATTAATCAATATGTGTGAAAACTTACCACTATCAAACCGAACCCCAAAAACTTAAATCGTTACAGGAGCCCTAGCCGAATCTTGCTCTTTGCTTAAATCAAAAGTAACAAAACAAACTCGTCACCAATCACTAAGTCGAATAACATTAAGACTTAACAAAAACAAGACTTACCGAACAAACACAGCCAAACGTTTCACAAAAAGAACGATACGAATTCAGAAAGGAAATTGAAAAGAAAAGAAGTAGAGAAGGGGGAGACAAAATTTTGGTAGTGAGAAGAAGAAAAAGAACGTCAGTTTTTTTTTGAAACAATTTGAAAAAAGAATAAAACTGAATTATTCTCAAATCCCTTAATTCACTCCACTACCCCACTACTGATAACTTCCTTAGAATTCTTGTTTGACCGAAACTCTCTCGGTCAAATGAGCAAAAATAAACTCCCACGCTCACATAGGGATTCAAACACAGAACCTTCACAGAATATACAGACTCCTTTACCACTCGAACCAGCAGGCTCATTCTGATATGGTTCTATAATAATTTAATATAAGCCTACTAAATAGAGATAGGGCTTTATTCCAAAAATAACAAAATTTGATAAAAGTAGAGCTTGAACCCAAGACCTCTCACACACCTACCCAAAACACTTAACCACTGAAGCAGATACACAATTGTGTCAAAATTTTACAGAAGCAGGCATAAGAAGTTTAGGGCATTACACATTCAAAAAAAAAACTTAAGTCCAAAAACACTTAATTAAACCTAACAATTTAATTCAATTTTGTTGGTTTCGAAAGTACAAATTTTGGATAAATCTATTTCGGTTAATGCTAACATTTGTTAAAAATTATATAGTTGTTTACAGAAAAACATTTAAGAGCTACTTACTTTGAAGCGGAAAATTTTTTAGAGTTTTAGTTTTAAAAACTGAAATCTAATTTGTTAACCTATGTGATTTTGTAGTTTAATGATCGAAAATAGAAAAAATCGACAAACAAAATGAAAACCAAAACACAACCCAAAAACATATTACAATCCCAAAAGTCCAGAATAATTAATTACGAAAACCACCTTATTTTAATTAATCTAAGAAATAGTTAGAGCTCCCGCACGCCGTTCGGTCCTTAGTCTAAAGACCACCTAAAACATATTAAACGCACGAGTGAGCTAGAAGCCCATTGTGTGACTCGACCCTTGAACATAATTTTCTTACCGGTTTTGCATATACAATAATCAAATTGTAATTTCGTATCATATTACATATCAAAGCATATAATAAAACGTATCGGATCTCATCATATATCAGAATTCATGTCAGAACATATTTCTTAACAATTCATATCGTATCAAAATTTTCACTAGATTATATCTTATCATAATATAATGTATCATATTATATCATATCATGTCCTACCCCCATTCGCTACACACCATCTTCGACTAGCCATTCACACCAATATAGAACTATAATAGTTCATCCATCCAACCACACTACTATGTGGCGATGTGCCACTCACATAATTGTAGCTAAGCTGTAATAATTGCAGTATAAATCGCCATATAACACATCATCCATCATGCCATAACCCTCCCAATACATATGCAAAATCACATTAAGACACATACATATCACATAGGTTGTATAGCATGCATTCATAAATAGATTTTATACGGAGCGTAACACAACACATAACTTATAGAAATCATAGCATATCATATTACATATATTAAAGCTATTTTACATACAGGTGTCATACATGTTTTATACATAATTATACTTTTAGAGTTATCGAAGCACAGATCGTATGCAAGTTTTTCACTTACCTTAACTATAGAAGAGGCGCAAGAGACCGTGGCCGAGGCCGCAGAAGTTTTAGGGCTGAATCGTCGGCATTGGGCCATGTGCCCAATGTTGGAGTAAACAAGGCTTTAGCCTCACCTGTGGCTGGGAATGGACCGTATGATCGGGCCGCGGGAGAAGATACATTGTCACAGGCAATGCTGAGGATTTTGGAAAGGGTTGCTGAGCCCAACAACAGCACTGGAAATCGGGGGTCCATTCTTGAGCGACTTTGATCGAATGAGGCTGAGATCTTTAAGGGTGTGGCTGGCGTAGCTCCTAACGTGGCGGAATATTGGTTGGAGGCCACTGAAAGAATAATGGAGGACCTGGAATGTTGACCGGAACAAAAGTTTAAAGGAGTAGTGCCATTGCTTAGGGAAGAAGCCTATTAGTGGTGGTTGATAGTGAAAGAGGGCACCTAACCAGAGTGGGTCACTTGGGAGTTTTTCAAAGCTGCATTCCAAGGGAAGTATGTGGGTGCAAGCTATGTGGATGCTAGAAGGAAGAAGTTCCTGAACTTGACCCAAGGAAACAAATCGGTGGCGGAGTATGAGTTGGAGTTTCTACACCTTAGTAGGTATGCAAAAGTAATGGTGGCAACGGACTATGAGTGTTGTATTAGGTTTGAGGACCGACTGAGAGATAGCCTTAGGGTATTGATAGCTCTACAAAGAGAGCGAGTTTTCTCAGAATTGGTGGAGAAGGCAAAGATAGCGAAGGAGGTAAAGCGCACTAAGCGCTTAAATCAGGAGAAAGAAAGGGGTAAGAATAAGAGGGATGCTGAGACTCCGGGTGTTGGAAAGATGACTAGGGCTAGGGCCAGAGTTAATGGGCCAGATAGAGCAAGGCCTTGCTATTAATCCAGGGTGCCACCTTGTGCTGATTGTGGGAGAAGCCATGGAGGCGAGTGTTGGAAGCGAATGGGAGCCTGTTTAGCTTGTGGGTCTATGGAGCATAGGATCAAGGATTACCATCGATTGCTAGGTCGAGAGCTAGTAGTGGGCCAAGGTGGTGCTCAACCACCAAGGGGTGGTCAACTACTGCCAAGGGGTCGTGGCCAGGCCAGGGGCAGTGACGGTAATGGACGTGGACGTGGACGTAGAGCACCAGGCAAAAATGCAGGCAATGCTGAGGCGAGGCAGCCAGCTTTGGTTTATGCTGCTCGTCGTCGAGAAGACGAAGACGCTCCAGAAGTGAATAATGGTACGTACTTTATCCATAGTGTGTGATCTATCTATTTTGGAATTAGAAATAGAGTGCGCAGCAGAAGTGTAGTGGTGTAACCTAGGTGGTGCGACTATTGGGTAGTTGGAAATTTTGAGGACGAAATTTCTTTTAGGGGGTAGAGTTGTAACACCCCGAATTTTGGGCCTAGATAAATTAGGTTTTGGGCTATGGGTCTCACAAAATTTTTAAGTGAGCAAGAAAATGACAAATGACATGTTGGTTTTAAGGGTTTAAGGAATTTGAAGTGTCTAGGTATGTTGGAGAAGTTTTGGGTTCGAGTTTTGTGGTGGAGGAATTTTAATTTAATTATTAAAATAATCAGAGTTGACAAGTAGGTGGGCTTTTAAATAAAAATAGGGGCAAAATAGCATCAAAAAGCCTTGTGGAGGAGTGGCTAAGTGACGCGACTTAGGGAGTAGGGAGGTGGCGTTAGTAGCTAGCAATGAGATCCAAGGTTCGAATCCTAACTTAGAATTTTTAGAAGTTTAATTTTGGCCTTCTAGAGGATGGAAGTGGCGTGACGATGGACTCCAAGAGGAGTGTTCAGAAGAGAAAATTAAGGAAAAGATCAAGGGGTTATCAGGGAGAAAAACGAGGAGATGAGAAGGCAGAAGTGATGGAGCCGAACTAGGAATTGGGCGTGGAAAATTCAGCTATAAGGGCTATAAGTAGGGGCCGAATACAGGGTTATCAGGCTACTGCCAAAATTCTTCTTCACCTTGTTGCCAGAAACCCCTTTCTCCAAAAGCCGAAAACCCTTTTCTTTTCAAGATCCAAAAAGTCAAAAACCCTTTTGTTTTTCTTTCTTTTCTTTCTGCCGATTTGTATTTTTCTCTACACAATTTTCTTTGTCTCACTTAGCCAATTTCTTCTTCTACTCTTCTTCTTTAATCTATACCAAATAAACCTTATTCACCATACTAAGTTTGAAAAGCCGAAAAGCCGAATCTCTCAAGGGCTGAATACTCTTTGATCGAATCTACTGTAAGTGTTGCTCTTCCAACCAGTTTTCTTTGCTAGGTATCGATTATTGTCCCTCACTCTTTCTAATCAATTTTGGTAGGGAATTAGTATCGGATCTCGGATCTTAGCTCTCTGCCGAATTACTCTTTAGGTGTTTGCGGTTTTGGTAAGTATTCCACTGCTAAGGTGGCTGAATGTTCATAGTTAAGGTAAGGGGACTTGTGTTGGATACGAGTCACCTATTATTCTGGTTTTAATAGTTAAGATCGGTGCAGATCTAGGAGTTGATCGTGGTTAGTGATTTAAGAAAGGGCTGATCGCGCAAGGTAAGGTTAAAGTGAAGTTTCGATTTTAGTAAGGATATGTATTAAGCATGCAATTAATGGAAGGGTGATATCGTTTTTAGGTTGGTGACTAAAGGAATTGCAGCACGCTTGCTTACCAGGTGTGTACATACATAACACACACTATGAATTGGCAAAAGCCGAAATGTCGAAAAGTCGAAAGTTTGGCTACGGTAGTCTTGCGAGTGCGTGAAAACTCGTAAGGGGGAGACCAATAGGTTGCCTGAGACCCACAGGCGATTTCGTGGACTTGAGTTGTGATTTGGCCATAAGGGCCAGAACGGGCTAAATAGGCCTGATGGGCTGTTGGACCCATAATAAGCAAAAACTGAATATTGATACTATGTGATAGGAATTTGTATGTGAGCATGAATATGAATGTGACTGGGCCTAATGGCCCATATAAATCTGATTTGGGACTAATGGGCCATATACAGGTGATTTGGGCCTAAAGGGGCCATATGAATATGATTGGGCATAATGGGCCAGATACAAGTATGTGAATTTGTTTGAGTGTTGTAAGGGGTTTTGGGCCTAGTATATGATAACTACATAAGACTTAATTAATATATTGCGACCGTGGACAAGTCAAAGGGTTAAGGTGTGGCAACGGGTATATGCATGTCTAGGATTGGATCTAGGGAGAGCTTGGTACTTAAACGGTCTTAATGATCCACCTCCTCTTCTCTAGAATCCTACCTGGTGCATAGTATTCGTTCATTTTAGCTCGCAGGACTTGTTAACGGGTCAAGGTAAGTGAGAACCATAATTAAAGGAAAATTACTGAAACGCCCCTAAGGGAAAAAATGACCAAAATACCCCTAGGTGTTGAATGTAAGTTTTATGGATGTGACATGCATACATATGATGTTCTGCTTAGGTTGCATATTGGGTGGGAACTATGGAACGGAGGAAGTCTATGAGGATCGCATGGTTGCCTGACAATCATGGATCCACCAACAGATTTTAAAGCCCAATATGTAAATGAAGGTAGTTCAACAAACGGGCTACCATTGGTGTGTGGGCTGAGTGGGTCAATATCTATATTCCCACATGGTGTGACGGGGGACAGAGCTGGTGTGTAGCGGATAGATAATTTGGATGGGATTGCATTGCATGTTTGATGATATCTCTTTGAATGCTTGTTTTTCATCGAGGGTTGTACACATTAAGTTTGCAAAAACTCACCCCCTCTTTTATTTTATTTTCAGGTGATGCTCAATAGAAGGTTTGATGTTTGGAGGGACTCTGGGTGGCCGGCTAGCAAAATAATTCAGACTTGGTATTTTTTAAGCATTTAAGTTTTTATTTCTTTTTAAGTGTGTTCAGACCAGATTGTAATAAGGTTTTCATCATGTTATTATTACTTGAATTATTATTATTTTCATTGTAATTAAGAGAAGTTGAACATGGATTTCTTAAATTATAGTATGTTTTCTACGTTTCCGCAACTAAGTTTCATTTTAAAAATCAAATGCTTTAAACAAGGCTTTCGTAACTGAAAGTTTTTTTTTAGTTAATTAGAGTTTCTTTTATTTTAAGAAGGGTTTCAATGAAAACACGATTTTCGCTAAAACACTTCAATGTGACACGTTAGATTCGGCCATAACGTGTGGGTCAGGTTTGGGGTGTTACAAAAGCACTCAGGAATCCCCGAAGAAATAGTAGTTCAAAGTACTTAATTTACTAAAGGTAAATCTAAAGTTACTCGTTCCTCTCCTATTCAGAAAATAAAATCATTATTAACAAAAATGCACTAAAACGTAAACTGAGTACCAATAGAACTACACCATTTATCATTAAATCAAAACTATAATACTTATATTTGAATTACTTACACCAAACTAATAACGCCACAATATGCTCGTGTAGACAACGACAATGAATCGATAGTAAGAAAGAAGAAAAACAAATAAAGAAAGAAAATAGAATAAGGAAGTTACAGGGACAAAATAAGAAGGAAAGATGTGGAAAAAGTGGGAAAATTTTGAACGGTAAGAGTAAGGAGTAAAATTAGGAGATGGTTTTCAAAAAAAAAATATTCTTAACAATAACCACCCATATATCCCCACTACATCCATTACCAAATTTCTCAGGATTCAAAACTAACCCAATTACATCCACATGGGCAGTGCATACAAGAAATTAAAAAAATATTTTCATTTTGCACGTACGGGGATTCGAACACAAGACCTAGGATTGCATGTAACTCCACTCAATTATATTAGATCTACTCTTAAATAGTGTCTATTCCTCCTCAGATTCTAGCACATCAAACATGGATTAATAGTCTAAAAATATCAAACCGAGAATGAAGCACACATAATTGATAACAAGATCTAAATATTTATTACGTAAAAATAGAAATCAAACAAAAGAATTCATCTTAGGGTTCATCTCCTTAGGTATTTGGAAAATTAGTTTATGATAGCAAATAAAAACATCTCAAAGACAGTATAACTACAAGAAATAAAGAAACTCATAATAAACTTCAAAGAAATCAAAAGGAGATCTTTAATATTGATGGAAATTTGCTTCAAAGTCGGCTTCAATGATGTTTTTCGAGTTGTTTTCTTGAGTATTTGATGATCGTGAAACTAACTAAAAATTTGACTAAGGCAAGCGCAGCTATCGAACAGTAGTATAGTTATGGTGAGACCAGAAATATCGTATCCATAACGACTAAAAGTACTAGTAATTATTATCTTTTTATTATCTATCCTAAGAATTAAAGGATGTTTTTTTAACTAAAACTAATTATCTAATTAACTAAGATTACGATAAAGATTAAAGTTGGAAAATATTCTATGGAAAACCGATAGAGAAGACAATACCCAAGAAAGAATCCACCTAAACTTCACTTATCACTTCTGAATCAGATGATTTATTCACTTGACTTAATCCATATAAATCCCTAGTTTATGTTATTATCTCTCTCGAGACTAAAAACAACTGACTCTAAGTTGATTAATCGAAATCTTTTTCTAATTAAAACCCCTATTGTCGTATTAACTCGATCTATGGATTCCCTTATTAGATTTGACTCTAATCCGGCAGATTTATGTCGTCCTATCTCTAGGATTACATGTAAATCCGCTTAATTATGAATGATCTACTCTTAAATAGGGACTTTTGCTCCATTGAATAAGCACATCAAAAACCTGAATTAATATCCTAGAATATTAAAGCAAGAATTAGAACTCACAATTAAGAATAAGAACAAGTATTTATCATATAATTCAAATAGTAATAAAATTCATCTTAGGTTTCATCTCCCTTAGGTATTTAGGGAGTTTAGTTCATAACAATAGAGGAAAACATCTCAAAATTGGGAAAACAACAAAAACATAAAGAACCCAAAGAACTTCTGAGGAAATTGAATGGAGATCTTCAGTCTTGAAGTAGATCTTGCTTCCAAGTTGATTCCGATGGCTCTTTGAGTATTTTCTACCTTCTACTCCGCGTGTCCTTTTTAATCCTCTTCTAGGGTGTTTATATAGACTTTGGAATGCTTCAAAACCCTTAAAATTAGCCTTTTTCGAGTAGAATTAGACTTGGGCTCGACAGGGACACGGCCGAGTGGCATGTTCATGTGCAATTCTGACTTGGTTTAATATCGATACGGCCATGACACATGGGCGCGTGGCCTGCCCGTGTGTCACACACGGGTGCGTGGCCTGCTCGTGTGTCACACACGGGCATGTGGTTTACCCGTGTGAAAATGCTTAGGCCGTATGAAACACTGAATTAGCCCCAATTTGTCCATTTTTGGCATGTTTCTTGCTCTTTTTACCTTCCTATGCTCACATAAGTATAAAACATGAATTTAAAGGATTAGGAGCATCGAATTCAATGAAAACAAGGAAAAATCATCCATAAATATGTCAAGCATGGGGTAAAAAAATGTACATATTATGGTTTATCAAATATCCCCACACTTAAGCCTTTACTTGTCCTCAAGCAAAATCCTTAACTCAAAATTAAAATAAATGCTTCTCAACTTATAATTCTCAATAATAATGTTTCGAAGTAATCCCTAAGTAATCATACATTGAGAGCTTAATTGAAAGAACAATAAAGTTTCAAACAATCCAAGTTGAGCATTTTAATCATAAAATCATAGGTATCCCCCTTTATCTAAGTAATTATCTTTAATTCCAAATCGACAAGGGTTAACATCCTCACCAAAGATTCACTCAAATCACTCAAAGTGTTTAAGGTTCAATAATTAAGCACTCAATAATCCAACATGAAAAGTTATTACCATAGGCTTGCATGAAAATTAAATCTTCCCCACTATAAATGAGATGATAACAAATCAAAAGGTCTTTAACAGGGTTGTAATGAGGCTTGGGTTAATGGTGTGGATAAAGGCTGAAAAAGAGGGTTAGAATCGAGATTAATTTAAATAAATTACCAAACTTAGAAAAATGAAGCTAATTGCTGAATTACAAAAAAAGTGCCAGACTTCGAACAATCCAAAACTAATGATGTGAGCTTTTTCTCAATATAATAACTTTAACTTATCCAAGCTCTTTAGAATATGAATATAAATATACGTTTTTTTTAAAGAATAAGAAAAAATAAAATAATGGAAAGTGCATAATCAGGAATAATTCAGCAACTGAAATGAACGAACATAGTTAGGTAACTAACCAAATCAAATCTCGATAAAAAAGGAATCAATAGAAAGGAAGAAATTTTTAGCGAATCAAAAAGGGTTAAGTTGTGGGTTAATATTAAGGGGAAAATTAAGAAATAATAGTTAAGGCTCAAAGAGGTTCATTAGGGATCAATTTGTGGGTAGGCATTTTATGGGGTAAACGGGTTAAAACCTAAGTGTCTTTATCATCTCAATATATCAAATCAATGGTGTGGTCTCGACATGTATAATCGAAGCAAGTTCTAGAATAAAAAATCATTGTTGACACACTCATAACCAATAAAATTAGTGAGCAAGAAAGATATATGCTCTAAAAGGCTCAAAATCTCACGAAAATTATGGGTATTTGATGTCAATCTCATAAATTCAAAACTTCAAGATAATACGTCAATTCAGGGAAATAACCTAGCAATTTTAATTCTCAAAAGTCAACTTATCATGCTTGATTCTCTAATTCCTTTAAAGTTTAAAAAAATGCACAATTACCTGTGATTAAATTCAAAAGATATCAATAAAAATCATAAATCAATCAGAATTCACTCTAATAGTAATATGAGAACATTATTTGAGAACGAGATAAAAAATTCAGGGATAATAAAAATAACCTCCCCACACTTAAGATGTACATTGTCATCAATGTACAAAGATAGATAATAACAATAGAAGATAATAACAATAGAAGCATAATATCATAAGAAAGAGAGGGAAGTGAAACTGCCCTGAATTTTTGGATAGACTCCGTGGAATAATGGAAGTGACAATTGTAGATATGGCTAATGATGTGCATAAGTCTGGGCTACTATGAAAAAAATAAACACAACTGTGAAGAGAATTAAATGGTTACTCTATAATAGCCATAAAGATAAAAATAGTTTAAAAGTAGAAAACATAAGTCTTCAAAAATAAATAAAAAATAAAAATAAAAATAAAAATAGTAATAATAATAAAATAAAAGTACTCAAAGGTCCTCATCATCGGATGCCTCGTGGGTCGACGGCACCGAAAGAGAGATGAAGAAGTGGTGGCAAATTTTTCGAAGAATGGCATCGATGCTGTCAAACCGCTCAAAGCACTGCAGATTCAAAGTGAGTGAGTCGCTTGGATATATCGGTCAAAGTGGGAGTAAGAGCTCGATGACCTGGTGGTGGTGATGGTGGCGGTGGTTGTGGGTCCTCATGAGGGGCAGTGACATCATTAGTAATGTCCTCTGGCTCATCCTGGTCATCAGACTAAACGAGTCTGTACTGAGAGGGTCGAATCCACGACGTCGTTTTATCATTCTCATATGAATCATACTAGAAATTCCCTGAGGAGCCATCTGGCCTACTAGTGTGAGTGTTGATGACATCTCAGGAGAGTCGAATAAGCCGAAGTGTCGAGCGAGACGAGTCACGTAGGGGCCAAGTCAAATGGGGCCCCTCCTATGGTGGTCTATCTAGTGGCAAAAAGTGAGGGCGATAAAATATGCCAAATCAAATACATGACCAGTCGACATGCTTCATAAGAAGTAAGCATCGATGGTACTAACGACGCCAGTGCTCTCTCTCCTCCCAGTCAAGGTATGAGCCAGGATAGCATAGATGTAGCGTAGTGCAAGAGGAAGAGAAGTTGCCTTTTAACGACTTGCGTCATAGGGAACAGTACTCATCGTAAGGTCGGTCCAATAGTAAGAGGGCGAGTAGTGTATGTGACAGTGAAGATGTAAAAAAATTTTGGAAGCCATGAATTCTTCCGTGTAAAGGCCCAAAACAGCTCCAAACCCTGGTACACTCATGTGCCTTACGAGTCCACCAAGTTTAAAAATGATAGTACCGGCATCGTCATGGGTATTCATCACATGCTGTAGATGGAAAGTAGTGTAAAACTCCAAGGTAAGCTCCGAATAGGTGGGCTGGATAATTGCAAAAAACCTATCCCATGGGGCAGTATCGAGATGGAAACAAACCAGGTGGGCAAGATGAACCTGCTCCAAGGTGGTCCAATCTATGCAACGGCCCACTCCCAATGGTTGTGCACAAAGGAGCTGGAATAAGTCGTCTTGTGGGCTTGATGGGAATCGAAGAAAAGGGTGACGAGCTTCGATTGCGGCGCTCAAGGAGGTTGTGCCAGACCCTTTCACTTTTTTGAAGTAGGGACGACAGTCTTCTTGCATTGTGTATTTGTCATAATGTACCTGCCAGAGTAAAAGACTGGAGCAATAAACAATGTAGCACGAAATAAAATCCAAATAATCCTAAAGAAAAATTAACTCTTAAAACAGTATGTGTAGAGACTAAAACATGTAAAAACCAAAATTTTGAGTCATCAGTAATAAAAAAGTAAAAAGAAATCAAATAACTAAGTCTAAACTATAAGACAAAGTCCTAAAAAGTGACAGAAACATGAAATAAATAATGCAACGACAGAATAGTAAAACTCCTAAATTGTAACCTGAAAAAGAACTAGAACTAATACAGTAAGACAAACAGAAGTATTTATTATTAAATAATGAAAAATAATATAACGGAAATAACAAACAAACAAATAAATAAATACTGTAACTAATACTAATTATAATAATTAATTAATTAATTACAGTAAAGAAAAAGAAAGGGTAAAAAAGAGTAACCAACGTCGGTGGTGATGTGATGGTCGGAGGGATATGGATCGGACGACGGGAAAACGGTGGGGGTGCAGGTTGGGTTGGTGAAGAACAAGGGTTTAGATGAATAGGGGGTTTTGGTGTGTGCAGCGAGGAGGAGTGGGCTAGTTTGGGTTTGAGTGGGATAACGAGAAAGCTTGAGAGGGCTGGATCGGGTTTAGGCGAGAGAGGGTGTGCGTGGGAGAGAGGTGGCTGGTATGGTGCGCAAGTAACAATGAACAGTGGCCGGAATAGTGGTTCCAGGTCTTATGATGGCTAGGGGTTGAAGAAGAGAGGAAAAAGACAAAATAAGACAAAGAAGAAAAAAAAAGAAAATTAGGGTTTAAAAAGGGACACGATCGTGTGATGCCCGTGTTGGGCCACACGATTGTGTCACACGTCCATGTGGCTCGAGTTTAGCCCGTGTTCGTCTTGAAAATTTAATGCCCATTCGCCACACGGCCTTAGACACGCCCGTGTTTTTCAGGCCGTGTCGCACGACCATGTGCTATGTCCTTCGCTTCTCCCACGCCCGTGTGGTTTCCCACACGCCCATATGTCCGAACACACAGCCCTATGCCTTGCTTGTGTAGCTTCCTGACTTATTTAAAATTTGAAATTTTAGCTTTAGTTTTCACACGGCCTGAGACACGCCTGTGTGTCCAGGCCGTATGGTCCACACGACCGTGTCGCACACCCGTGTGGATCTATCGCAGGCCGTGTGGCTTGATACTTAGGGATTTTTTAGCCTTATTTCCACACTGCCAAGGACACGCCCGTGTGGGTCACTGTTCCGGCATAAAAACACGAAAAATAGATAAAATAAACTAGTTAGTGGTGTTAGTGCTCGGGTTACCTCCCGAGAAGCGCTTATTTAAAGTCTAAGCTCGACTTACCTCAATTTCATGTGGTCACGGTGGCTTGAGGATTTGAAACTCCTCACCTCTACTATCAATTTTGTCGAAATAAGGTCTGAGTCGAGTATTATTTACCTTGAAAGTTCCGAAATCAGTATGTGTTACCTAAACTGTTCCATGTGGAAAGGTATTCAATACCATGAAGGGAATCGCTCTATTTGTATTGTACTTTGAAGTAGCAATTCGAGGGTCCTTTTCATCTAACAATACTTTTTCCCCGACCTTAAATTGTTTTGTTTCATTCCTACGCTCATCATGGCGTAGCTTTGATTCCTCGTGTACTTTTGGTTTCTCCTTGACATGTGTCTGCCATTCATCTAGTTCATTAATTTGTAATCTTCGTTCCTTATGGCTCGTTCTGTTTTTGTCACATGGACTAGGATGTGGCTCCATCACGTTCTTCCTAGGGGTTTCCTGAAAAGACGTTTGAGCCATAATGCTATTCATATTAACAGAACTTGTATAGCCATTTTGCTTACTAGATGATTTAGTCGAATCACGAGCTTGGAGAGTAATCCTGTCATCACCTACACGAAGTATCAATTCATCTGTGCCAATATCAATGATAGTTCTAGCAGCTGCTAAAAAGGGCTTTCCGAAAATTAAAGGTATGTCACTATCTTTGTCCATGTCTAGAACAACAAAGTCAACTGGGAATATAAATTTATCAATTTTGACAAGCACGTCTTCAATAATACCCCTAAGAAATCTAATTTTTTTATCTTCCAATTCAATGCTCATCCTAGTTTGTTTGGGTTTCCCAAGTCCTAGTTGTTTAAACATTTTATAGGGCATGACATTAATACTTGCCCCTAAATCAGCCAAAGCATTGTTAACAATTAAACTACCAATTAAGCAAGGAATCGTAAAACTCTCTGGATCCTTCAACTTGTTGGGTAGCCTATTCTGTAGAATGGCTGAGCAAATTGTGTTTAGTTCCACATGCAACGCATCATCTAACCTTCGTTTATTAGCTAAGAGCTCCCTTAAAAATTTCACTGAGTTGGGCATCTGCAAAAGAGCTTCAATAAATGGTAAGTTAATATGCAATTTTTTAAGTAGTTGAAGGAATTTACCGAATTGTTCGTTTGTGTGGTCTTTCCTTTTTGCATTAGGATATGGTACACAAGGTTGATATTCTTTTCTTACTGACTTCTGTGTACCATGATTCATCTCATCCTTACCATTACTTACCACAACTTCGTGCCTCGTTTCAAATTTAGATTCAACTAATCCCTCTTCGTCGCGCACAGTGATGGCATGGAGTTGCTCCCTTAAGTTAGTCTCTATGTTACTGGGCATGCTATCTTGTGGTCATTCAGAGATCAACTTAACAAGCTGTCCTATTTAAGTTTTGAGCCCTTAAATCGATGCTTGCTGATTCTTAAGTGTTGTTTTGGTGTTCTAAAAATGAGTTTCTAACACCGATATGAACTTTGTAAGCATCTCTTCAAGGTTTGGTTTCTTCTCTTGTTGGTAAGGTGGTTGTTGAAAACCTGAAGGATGTTGTGGCCTTTGATTTCCTTGACCACCCCACAAGAAATTAGGATGGTTCCTCCAACCTGCATTATAAATGTTACTATACGAGTTGTTTTGAGGTCTAAAATTATTACCCATATAGTGGACGTGCTAGAGTTGAAGGATGGATAATCTGTGTTGTGTACTCCTCCTCTGTTTGCATCACACCTCATCACTGGATGTACCTGAGTAGAACCATACAAACCATCAATTTTTTTATTTAAAAGTTTTACCTAGTTAGCTAGCATAGTGACCGCGTCGAGGCTGAAAACACCAGCTACTTTTGTCGGTTTTATTCTAATGACTTGCCACTAATAGTTATTCAGTGACATCTCTTCAATAAATTCGTAAGCCTCTTTAGGTGTTTTTTTGTTTAAAGTTCCACCGGCGGCTACATTGATCATTTGCCTTGTTGAGGGGTTCACATCATTGTAAAAAGTCTGAACCTGGAGCCATAGAGGTAACCCATGGTGAGGGCACCTTCTCAATAAATCCTTGTATCTCTCTCATGCATCATAAAGAGTTTCTAAATCCATATGCACAAAAGAATAGATATCATTCCTCAATTTAGCCGTTTCTAAACAGCGGTTGAACTCGTTACCGTGAGGGTCAATCACCACTTGGGAACAAATGAAAAGAGGAATAACTGAAGGTGAATGACATCGTCAGAAACACCATTAATTTTAAATGTGTCGCAGAATTCCAAAAAATTTGCTAAATGAGTGTTTGGATCCTTGTCCTGCAAACCATCAAACTGAACAAACTGTTGTATCATTTGAATAGTGTTAAGTTTCAGTTCAAATTTATTTGCTGCAACAGCAGGTCTAACTATACTCGATTCAGTTCCTGTTAAAGTAGGTTTAGCATAATCATACATAGTACGAGGAGCAGGATTCTGATTTACTAGATTTGTATCAACCACAGGAGGTAGAAGATTACTCTGATTATCAGCCATCTCCTCAGTTGTAGTATGGATATCTTCCTCTCACTCTTCCTCTATGTATTGTAGACTTCGCCTTATTTCTCTTCGGTTTCTGCGAGTTGTACTCTCGATCTCATTGTCAAAAAACAAAGGTCCTGATAGGTTTCTTCTAGTCATAAACTATCAAAAACCTGCCAGGAGAAGGTAAAAGAAAATTTAGTAATTAAAATCAAAACAAAACAAAATTAAATTGCAATAAAAATAAAAATGGCTAAAGTAATAAAAGTTAAGTGTTCCTAATATCTTAGTCCCCGGCAACAGCGCCGAAAACTTGATGGTCGTAAAACTAACTAAAAATTTGACTAAGACAAGCGCACCTATCGAACAGTAGTATAGTTATGGTGAGACCAGAAATATCATATCCACAAGGACTAAAAGTACTAGTAATTATTATCTTTTTATTCTAGCCTAAGAATTAAAGGATGTTTTTTAACTAAAACTAATTATCTAATTAACTAAGATTACGACAGAGATTAAAGTTGGAAAATATTCTTTGGAAAACCGATGGAGAAGACAATATCCAAGGAAGAATCCACCTAGACTTCAGTTATCACTTTTGAATCAGATGATTTATTCACTTGACTTAATCTGTAGAAATCCCTAGTTTATGTTATTATCTCTTTCGAGACTAAAAACAACTGACTCTAGGTTGATTAATTGAAATCTCTTTCTAATTAAAACCCCTATTGTCGCATTAACTCGATCTATAGATTCCCTTATTAGATTTAACTCTAATCCGACAGATTTATGTCGTCCTATCTCTAGGATTGCATGCAACTCCTCTTAATTATGAATGATCTACTCTTAAATAGGGACTTTTGCTCCACTGAATAAGCACATCAAAAACCTGAATTAATATCCTGGAATATTAAAGCAAGAATTAGAACTCACAATTAAGAATAAGAACAAGTATTTATCATATAATTCAAATAGTAATATTCGTCTTAGGTTTCATCTCCCTTAGGTATTTAGGGAGTTTAGTTCATAACAATAGAGGAAAACATCTCAAAATTGAGAAAACAACAAAAACATAAAGAACTCAAAGAACTTCTAAGGAAATTGAATGGAGATCTTCAGTCTTGAAGTAGATCCTGCTTCCAAGCTGATTCTGATGGCTATCCTTGAGTATTTTCTGCCTTCTACTCCGCGTGTCCTTTTTAATCCTCTTTTAGGGTGTTTATATAGACTTTGGAATGCTTCAAAACTTTCAAAATTAGCCTTTTCTAAGTAGAATTAGACGTGGGCTTGACAAGGACACGGCCGTGTGACACGCCCGTGTAAAGGTGTTCAGGCCGTGTGCAATTCTGACTTGGTTTAATGTCGACACGGCCATGACACACGGGCGTGTGGTTTACCCTTCTGAAAATACGTAGGCCATGTGAAACACTGAATTAGGCCCAATTTGTCCGTTTTTGGCCCATTTCTTGCTCTTTTTGCCTTCCTATGCTCACCCAAGTATGAAACATGAATTTAAAGGATTAGGAGCATCGAATTCAATGAAACCAAGGAAAAATCATCCATAAATATGTTAAGCATGGGGTAAAAATATGTATATACTATGGTGTATTAGTATTCTATGATGACTTACTCCTCTCTTCTTATCTTTTTCATATATGAGCCTTAGAATGCTTGAAAAAAAACCTAAAAATCACGTTTTTCAGCTACTTGGAGCATGATTTGCGAAATCATCACAGTGTGACACATGGTCGTGTGTTCAATCCGTGTGACTCCTGAAACTTGCTCTGATTTTTCGATTTTTGCTCGTTTTTCACTCATTTTGCTTCCAAATGCTCTCTTAAGTATAAAAACATGAATTTAAAGATTAGAAGCATAAGTTTCATCTTTTTAAATCGAATAATCATCCAAAAACGTATTAAGAACGTGATTAAAACATGTTACTTTTAGCACTTATCATTTAGTTTTAAATTTTAAATTTTTAAGAATTAGGACTAAATTGATAAAATCTATAAACATTCGAGAGCTAAATTTGTTGTTATACCAAAAAATACAAGTCAATATTATGTTAATATTTAATAGATGGGTGAACAAAATATTAAATTTTCATAATATTAATTACTAAAACTTGAGAGAACAAAATAGAAACAACTAATAGGTTTGCTTAAACCATCGTGAAAATGAATAGTTTAATGGAATATCCTCCAACAAATAGCTGAATATAGGTGTGACTTCAAGCTTGGCAGCTAAATACAGAAGCTACAATGGCAAAGTCGAGTAATATATGTTTTAAAGTTATAATTTAATTCCTAAACGGGCCAAGCGGAAAGCTCAATAAACAGGTAAGCAAAGATGGTCGAACCAAACCAAACATTGTTTGCTTGGTCATACAAAGAAAATCATAAGCGCTATGGAATTTGTCGTGTTTAACGTTGAAATTCTTAAATTAATTTCCCGACTGAGCTATAACAGCCGGCTGAAATACTAATAAATAAAAGCATCTCTTTCATAACAAAAAAATTGTTTTGCTTTTTTGCCTTTTTCTTTTTCCTCTCAACCTTCATTAAAAGCATCGTCTCTTTGTTATTTGTCAGCATGAACGACTTGCTTACGGTAACTTTCAATCACTTTGCTCTTTTTTCATCCGTTGTTTTCTAAGTTTAAGATCATCAAATCCTTCTTTTTCTTTGATCAATCAAGTGTTTCTTTTTCTTTCTGCAATTTAATGCTGAAAATTGGATGCATGTTTCTGGGCTTATTTTGGATCCCAGTTAGTGTTTACTTGTGGCGAGGAGTATCATCCTGGCTTTGTCTATGAAAGTTTCACTTTTTTTTTTCTTTTTTAATTATGTTGCTTTATTTTCTTATTAATGATTTTCCTCTCTTTGTTTGGTTACTGAGAATTCACTAGGAATTGTTTTTTTTCTTCTTTTGTTTGTTTGTTCGGTTGATTCATTGGAACCAATATTTGTATCATACATAGGTTTAGAACGTCTTAATTTTCAGCATATGAAGCAAGTTCCGATATTGACATGTACTGAATTGATTTGAGGGTCATATCCTAGTTTAGTTTGCTTTGTTCTATCAGTTTCTTTTTCATTTTGACAATTTAGTTGCGATAGCTCCATTACACTTTGTTTTAGAACTGAACGATCTCATTATGTCCTGAACTAGGATTCATTTGTGGGCGATGCCAAAGGCCACGGCGATATCGAAATGGGAAGACAGGTTCCCGGACCTGGAAGCAACTCCGACATGGGAATGGAAGCTTTCTATAAGCAGGTCTGCCATATGCTCAAAATAGCGAACCAAATTAGCTCTATGTTATTTGACTTTGATGCTTAATTGACTATTTGCTAATATTGTCAAATTTCCGAAACTTTTTTCCCAATGAGTTGAAAAGTGAAAATCTGCCAATATAGGAAGACTTCTGAAACTTCTTCTCACTGATTGTACTGCTCGTTGTTATCATTTTTTTTAGCATTTTATTTTGTTCTTAAGTGAAGTTCATCTGATTACTTCATGCCCCTATTCTTCGTAATATAGGTACAAGAAGTTGAGAAACAGGTGGAAAAGCTCTCTGGGTTACTCAGGAAACTCAAGGTATGTATGTATGAGATGATTTCACCGATTTGAACAATTCAAACAAAACGAAAACTGACTGAACCGAATCAACTCAACTCTACTAATGTGAACTTTTTACAGGATACTAATGAGGAGTCAAAATCGGTAACAAAGGCATCAGCTATGAAAGGTAGAAAGCTTTGTTAGTGTACTCTATTAGTGTCTGAGTTACTTGAGAAAAAATAGATATGAAGTTGTAATATGGGAAAAGCTTGTCATGTTTAATTAAGTTTCATATTGTTGAGATGTGATGTGATTTATTGAAGCTATCAAGAAGCGAATGGAGAAAGATATTGACGAGGTTGGAAAAATAGCACGTAATGTGAAAGCAAGATTACAAGCAATCAACAAAGATGTAAAATTTCTCTTCAAATATCTTAATTTCCAGGCTTTATAGTTATATAACTGAAGCCTATTTGCTGATTTTGCTCGCTTTTATATCCAGAACTTGGCCAATCGGCAGGAACCAGGATGCGAGAAGGGAACAAGCGTTGACAGATCCAGGACCAATGTTACAAAGTTTGTTGCAAACACTTAGTTTGGGCCTTTCCATTTATTTTGAACCAAAATGAGTTGATCCGTTACTTTTTTGTCATTATGATTTTGTCTCCGATTGCAGTGCCATGGCAACAAATTTCAAGGATTTGATGATAGAGTTCCAGGTATTTCTGCACCTCTTTGTTAGCATCTTTTAAGATACTATCTGTTTTTCTCATCTCCCTATTCTGTTTCAGACACTCAGGCAAAAGATCCAGGACGAGTATCGAGAGGTTGTGGAAAGAAGGGTCACTACAGGTTAGAATACCGCGCTTGCTGCTTGCAAGAACTATGAAGCAATCTGATTATTCTTATTATTATTATTATTGTTCATACTTAAAATGCTTTTCTTCATTGCTGTTTGAATAGTTACCGGAACCAGACCGGACGAGAAGGTGAGCTTAAGTTCAATGTTGGAACTTTGGGTCTAATCTATATGAATGTTGTTTTAAAGTGTCAAAAAATTGTGATCTTATCTTAGACAATTGACCGCCTCATTGAAACCGGAAACAGTGAGCAAATTTTCCAGAAGGCAATTCAAGAACAGGGACGAGGACAGGTTATGCCATTATCATCTTTTGAATTCATCGCGCAATGGAACTATAATTGCATTGAAATCTGTTCGGAATGGAACATGTTTTACCAGTTTTTGGTTGAGAACAACTTTGTTATGTGGTTCGGTTTCAGATACTAAATACGGTGGAGGAAATCCAAGAACGGCATGATGCGGTGACTGAGATTGAGAAAAAGCTTCTCGATTTACAGCAGGTGAAAATCTGAAGTCTACACAGAACCCTTAGTATGTACGATAGACCGGCCAAGCTAAGTTACCTATTCTAATTGGACTGTTAATTTTGTCAGATTTACCTCGATATGGCAGTTGTTGTTGGAGCTCAAGGAGAAATTTTAGACAACATTGAAAGTCAGGTTTGCTCCTGTTCTCACATCTTCCAAGAGTTGTTCCTACATTTATATAAAATTTGACATATCAATAAGTCATCCCCTAATAATTTTGTTCCTATATTTATATAAAATTGTGTGTTTTGTATGCTGATAGGTTAATAATGCAGTAGACCATTTACAATCAGGAACAGAAGCTCTTCAAACTGCAAAGCGCTTGCAGAAAAAGTCAAGAAAATGCATGATGATCTCCATTATCTTACTCCTCATTATTGCACTCATCATTGTGCTTTCTATTTTGAAGCCATGGAAGAAATGAACAGGGGAAACTAGACTCCTATAACTCCATCCATTTCCTTCCTTTTTATTTTATTTTGGCGTACGTGATGAATTTCAAAAACCACTTAGAAATACTATAATGTTACGCGAAATGATTTACCTCCACTTTTGACATTACTGTTATCTATGGTAGCTAACAATCTCCTCCCTCAGTCCTTGTTAAAACTACCCGCGTAGCTATACTAGTTAAAGCAGATGTACTAGAGGTCTTTTTTTTTTTTCTTTTTCTGTTCCAAACACTCTTATGAAAAGAAAAATGAAAGAACCCTTTAACTATTGGTTTCAGGTAACATTAACAAAATCTTAGTTTGCTAGAGATCATATTAGTTGCAATATAGTTCGAATCACTCAATACCTTGCTATTAGAATGCTTGCTTTAGGAACTACGTATCTATGATAGATTTGATGCATGCCTGCTCAAAGGCAAAAGAAGACACCTCATGTGCATAGCTATCTAATGTTATCTAAAAGGATACAAGGTAGGAGTTGAGCGAGCAAGTTGATGTGTTGCAACCTGCAGATTAAGGCTTGAAGGAATAGGGCAGCAATCAAAGAGGAATGTGGTGTCTGAACAAAGGAGTATATAGAATCTTTAACAAGTGCATCCACTGATTTCATTTAACCCTATGATCTACAAGGCTGACTTTGTTACCTTACTAGTACTTACAACTTAAAAAAAAGGAATTAAATGAAGTCAATGCATATGAGTACTGCATTGTAGTAGTGCATACACTCTTTGCATTCTATAATGCAAATGTTTGGACTGAGATACAAACAGCTTGAACAATAGTCTAGTCAAAATAATCCCATTGCCTTGATATACTGGTTTATAGAGTCCCAAGTTACCATAGGCAATGCTGTTAATCGAAAAACCAACTCCATGCAATCCCGTTGCTAAAATATCCCGTTTCAGTAAGGGATATCTGCAGTTGCAGCTGGAATAAACACCTCCACATACTAATTCTCAGCCAACATTTTTCTTCCTCCATAGACTAATTCCATAGTGCTTTTGATGGAAAAACCAATCTGATATACTTCATACCCTCAGTCAATGAGAAGATGGATCAAATTCTATATGTTCAAACCTAAGGGACTTAAGGAATGATGGATGCATTTGAAGGTAACCTCCTATATTTTTCTCCCCCAACCACCTAATTAAAGGTTTATCTTTCTTCCATAAACATCCTAAGATGATTTTAATTGTGGATTTGAGTCCTGCCATTCCTAGAGGATATGTCTAACCTAGAATTTAATATTCACTTAAAAGCGATGCCGTAGTAGTTAAGTACCCTAGCAAGCGAAGCAACTTAAAAACCCCAAGCAATAGATTTATGAATCATTCACATAATGGAGGAGCTTTCCCTCTTTTTCATCTCAAAAAAACCAAGAAACTACACTCCACCACATCATTCCAAGGCAGAAAACAAACATATCACTATATCAGCCATATAAATAGTTTTAATCCGACGCTTTAATAGCAAAGGCAAAAAGGTAAACAGCAGAAGCAAGAAAACAGAGAACCGTCTAACCGAAACTTGCAATCCAAGGAAATTGTGGAGTAACGTTTGGAGAATAAAGTGTCCAAAACGTATCACCCTCAAAGGTTATTTTAAATTTAAAGGCACCCGAATTCTAATTTTTTATATAGAGATGGTTCCAAATGCAACAAGCCACGGGTGGGTGGCTGAGGAGTGGAGTTATATAATCTTCAGAACAACAATAATCCAATCCAATCCAATCTTATCAATGAGATTAAAAAAACCAAAGCATTTTCTCATTGCCATTTTAAAACTATTACAGAAACCAGTTTCATCTTTTAACATAAGCAAAAGAGATCTAAAAAAGAAGGAAAAAAAAAAAGAAACACTAGAATTGGGTGATGCTCCAATAGAATGATCCAATTTCCAATCAGCTTAGCTTCATCCTACATCCTTGCCTTAGCAACCACCATATTGCCTTCATTTGCAACCTCCATGGCTCCTGGCCTTGTCCATGTTTCCTTGAATTGCTCCTCTGTCACTCCTGCACAAAAGTCATGTATCAATACTCTTTTTTCTTTATTTTTCTGAATTTGAAGTGTAATCACCTGGAAAAAGGAATGGAGAGTTAATTTCTTTATGACTTGCCTTTGCCCATGGCTGCAGTCGATGATATGCCTCCCTGGACTGTCTTGAGATATCTATCATAAAAGTTGGCACCTGACCATTTTTGATGGGCTAATGTGTCCACCCCATTGTTCCTCTCTTCCCTCTGGATCTTCTCAACATAAGCTAGCATTCCCCTCCTCGCGAAATCTCTGGCGAATGTGTCGGTCACGAGTGCATCAGCATGGAAACCAGCTAGTGTTATGAACTGCCAACAGAAACCAAGCTTGGCTATCCTTGGGATGAAGTCTCTCATCTGTTCATCACTCATTCCCGATGCATCCCAATTGAAAGATGGTGAAAGATTGTAAGCCAACATGACTTCAGGGTGCACTGATTTCACCCCTTGAGCAAATTCGGTGCACTCAACCAGATCAGGGCTGGATGTCTCCATCCAAATAAGATCAACATGTGGAGCAAAAGCCCGGCCACGAACGATTGCAGCCATTACTGAACCCTTAAACCTATAGAAACCTTCTCTGGTTCTAGGTAAATCCCAGTCCCAGAAAAGATTTTTGAGCCCCAATCTCTCAGCAATTTCTCTGGCTTGTTCATTTGAGAGACACTTATCATAACTAGAATGATTCATCCATTCATTCATTCTCCTCCTTTTCTCATCCTCCCTGATGTTCATGTTGTTGATAGCATCGATAACACATTTGGAGAATGTCTTAAGTTGTGCCATGGCTAACCATTTGTCTTCAATGGCCTGGAGTTCAGCCCCAGTTTTACCAGCAGCCATTGCTTCAGCTAACATGGATGCCAGACCTTTTCCCTGAAGATTCGGATTAGTCACACCAAGAATAAACTGATGATCTCTGGTGTCAACATTGGTTTGGATCATATTAGCTGCAACAGCATCAGTTCTAGCCACCAACACTGTCTCCACTCCCATAACATCAAATTGCAGCCTCGCAGCGACAAGCCTATTAATGTGTTCACTAACAGCAACAAGTACTTTACCAGCCATGTGACCACATTTTTTGGTTACCGATGACTGATCCTCGATGTGGACGCCTGCAGCACCACGTTCAACGAAAAGCTTGCAAAGCTTAACAGTTGCAGTGGTGCCACCAAAGCCAGTATCACCATCTGCTATAATTGGCTTCAGATAATCAACATAAGGAGATCGAGCCCTCTCCTCGCGGCTCATGCTCATTCTTGCCTCTCTTTGTTTTCGGTCATGGTATTGTTGTGCAAAGAAAAGGTGTTCAACTTTGTTGGGGACGGTGTCGTAAGGATAGTCGGCAAGGTCCGGACCTGGCTCGTTGGTGGTGGTGTGAGTTGAGGAACATTGCCAACCAGAGACATAAATTGAATCTAAATGCTTGGCCATCATGGTTACTTGGACTGGATCAAGTGCACCAAAAGTCCTTGAAGCAGTGCCATTTGCTTGATGTGCCTTGAGGGTTCTCCATAGCTTCTTTGCCATCTCATTTGAGCCATAGCTCTGTTTGAGGTTGCCCCGTAAAGCCACGACATCTCGAGCTGAATACGGTCGTCGGGTTAGCTTGAACCTCTCTGAGTTCCACCATGCTTGCACCTCTGTTACTTCAGCTTCGTACCTCCCTTCTTCCTCCATTATCTGCCAGTGGCATTTTCGCTCATTAAAAACATTGTTATGATCTTACACCTCTAAGAATGCGGCAGGATACGATTTGAAGCAATTTACTCGAAAATAACGTCATGAAATAGACCTAAACAAACAAGTTACTAGTCTATGTTCGAAGCTCTGCCTGCTGATATTTGAGGGTGTTTGAATACTTACATTAGACAGAAAAAAAAAAGAAGTGGGGCTTGGGTTATATTTTTTACTTTCTTTTATTTTTTTTAAATTTGTATCATAGAAATTTTATATAAATATAATACTATAACTAATATATATAAGTGAATTTTTTTTTAATTATTATAATAAAAGAATTTGGGTGCATAGCATTACACTTTCAAAGTGGGAATCCAAATTTAAATCTTAAAAATGATATTACTGGAAGGAACAATTATAAATAGTGAAAGTTAACCTAATAAGAATAATAGACTTTACTTGAAATGGTAAAAAAGAAAATTTATCATGAGAATGATAAAGTTAAAATATTAAATGTCATGGTGTTTTATGATCAAATATCATGATATGAATTTTTTTATATTTGACATAAAATATAAGATGACAAAAATAGTCTCAGTAATTTTTGATTTTTTAATAAAAGGAATGGGTTTTTGGTAATTCTATAATCGAATTGAGATGTAGTTGATGGATAACACTAACTCAATCAACTCTTTGAATAATACTAATGATTCTACCCCCCACATACACACGTATACATGTAGAAACTACGTGTTTAAAACAGAAGTGGACGTTTAAAAATAACATTTAATAAATAATGAAATATATGGCATAGGCTAAAATTTCAATATTTGCAAATTTTTTATTGGTTTTATTAAAAAGAAAAAAGAAAAAAAACACCATCTAATAATATAGCTTATTCAAAATATGTAAGGTTATTTTTTGTAATTTTCTCAACTGAGTTGGTGTCACTTAATAAACATCAGCTTATTGCTAATACAGGAGGATTAATTTAATTTAAACTGCGAGACACAACTGTCATCCTATTTAAGAGTTGGAGAGGTTATGAGTAGTTTGAAGCATAGTATTAAAATAGAATAAGAAAAAGACAAAAGTATTATTGTAACGATATATCTTCTTTAAAATATATAAAATTAATTTAATAATTTTATTGATTAAATTGATGTTATTTGAAGAAAATTTTAAAATTATATTTTAGACTCAACTGAACAATTACGCAGGGTGTTACTAAATCCCCTCACCGAACGAGACCTTTAAGAGAATAAAAACAAAAGAATAGTCCATGATGGTTGCTTCATATGTTTAGAAAGAAACAAAGGATTCCTATGGAAACAAACACAAAATGGAACTCTTGTTTGTTAGGAGGCTTTCTTGGTTCTGAAGATCATCCTAACCACTGCAATTCATGGTTTCTGCTTTATATTTCCGATATGCTTAAACGAGATTTGCCTGTTTGTTGATGTAAGAAAGACGAATCTTGTGTTGGGTTTTGGGAGCCACTAACTTATAAGCACTAATTTCAAAATGTTAACCCGACTGGGGGTGAGTGCTAGTAGTATACTCAACGTTAAGTTTCTTTATGGGTACGTGGGAAGCCAAAAGTGAAGCACTTAAAATGCAAAGAAAAAGAGGGCCAAGTAAATATAATTTGGTGATAAAGGAAAGGAATGCAGGGAAATGAAGCTTACCATTGAAGGCACTGAGAAAGATGCAGCCATGGATAGAACTTTTGGTTTTTGTATATATAAAAATAAACAACTACTATACTGCTAAAACAAGTTCATGCAAATGCAATGCTTTCTTTCTCTTCCAAGTCTCTCAATTTATAATGACAAAATGGGCATGAGTTATCACCTCCCCAGTAAAAGTAAAAATAAGATTTCACTCTCCGGAGAAATACATTATTTTGTTTGCATGTTATCTTGAGAAAGTGTCCCATGGGACCTGCATTTACAGGCACGTAACATAATGCTATTGTCTTGTTTCATTTCCAGTTATGTCATTAGTTATTTTGTCTTTTTCTCCTCCATAACTGATTTCTGGTTTTCTGTTTCAATCCCTTTTTCTTATCTTCCATCTCCCAAAACCTGTTTATATATGAATTTCGTTACAAAAGAACATTCACAAACAGTCTAATTCATTATTAATTTTTATATTTTTCAGTTTCATGGAAACGAAATCATAGTTGGAACCGAAACTCTTTTACAACGCTCATTTGCCTGTCCTTAGCCGATTGCTGACGATATAAAAACAAAACAACTTGATCGCAAGATTTCGGAAATTTTGGGATTCCCGAGGACACAACCAAGATAGTCCTATCTATATTTCTACCTCCATTTCCCATTTTTAATATCTGTATTTTCCTTGTGAATAATAGACAACTTGGCAATTCTATCCATGTTGTTTGGTTTTTCTTTTCTATTTTATAAAAATCATATTAGTGCAGGAGACCAAACCTCCAATCTCTATCTTTTCTTTAGTGTTTTGGATGAATACAACAGCTTCTATCTTCTCAATCATTTTGTCTACTTTCAGAAACTAGAGATAGACTCAATAAGAGATTTTATTTTGGAAGAAAACTGTAATACACCCCCACCGTAATATCTAGAAACTTTACTACATTTATCTATTAGTATAGCATATTAAAACAAAACAAATGCTACTCTCAAAGTGTTGTATAATATGTTCCAACATGGTGAATCAAAATATGAGCACCACTGATCTTGCTAATTTTTTTATTTGTATTTATTTTCTCTTTTATTTTTCTTATTTGGATGTAGTTGGACTTGTTTATAAGCCGGGTTATCTCAAATTTAATCAAAATTTAGGAGGACTTAAGTAAAAATACTATATTCAAAAATGGGCTTGAGAAAAAAAAATCTGTTTAAAATATGAGTTGAGCTTGAACATTCAAGGCCCAAACTCAGCCAAACTCATTTTTTATTTTTTTAATATTTTATATTATGTGATATTTATATATTATATACTTTATAATATAAAAAAATAAACCTCCGGTAATATATAATATTATAATGTAAACATTACAAAAATGTTAGAATGTCTATATATAAAATTTTAAGAAGGTAGTGTTTAAAAAATCATCTAGTAAATTAGATTTGATTGTAATTAGTGGATCTCACAAAATTGAATGCAACTAAACTACCTTAAATATACTATCCAAATCATAGAGGAAGACTAAGAATTGGGATAATTGCGCAAGTAATTACGAGCAATTACCAACTATTGCTTTCCAAACACACATACATTATTTAAGTTTAAGAATTTATTTTTTAATTATTTTTATATAATAACATAATTTAATTTTAAGATATATATTTTATTTTTAAAATATAATTATATATTTTTTATTTGATAAAAAATATTTGCTATTGAACAGATAAGTCCAAAATTTTTACACAGATTTTGACATAATAGGAAATTAAGTTTATAAAAGTTATATAATAAATTCATTATTATTCTTATACTGGTACATATTTAACCACCCTAGTGTTACGAAAGCTATTGAATACTATATCAAACTTTTTTTATAGAGATTATATTATAAATTTTATATTATTTTTTACCTGATTTACATAAAATATTATTATTAAAAAAGTTAGAAATTTTATTTGCTATTTAACCCTATAGCATAAAAAATTAGGTTTATAAAAGATGTTATGATGGAATGTTAAAATAATGGTTTGGATTTCGGATTCTAGAGTGCTAATGAATGTTGTTTGGATGAGATCCCAAAATAAATTAAATATCATATTCGATAATTCACAAAGTTGGATATGTAAATACAAAAAGTTCTTTTGCGCCATATCATTAGGTATGACACCATTTGAGATATTCGAATTTTCAAAATATGTTTGTGTGGTCATTTGTTCTTATAAAAGAAATTCTCATATTAACACCACCACCTCAGTACAGTCTAAAGGAATAAGGTTGGATCATGCTAGCATATTGCATGCTTCATAACTTCATTCGTAAATGGGATTAAGATTATCTATGCTTTGAAGAGTACATAGAAAAATAATATCCTTGTAATTTTAATGATTCATATTCAAATTAAGGAAAAAAATGGTTTAGGGTCAACAAATTAATGAGTATATGTTAAATGTTAGAGATGAAATAACACAACAAATATGGAATGTTGAAACAATTAGATAAATTGCATATGGTATTTATTTTCTTGTTATTTTTATTTGTTATTATATTATCGACTACTTTTTTGGACTAGTATATTATATATGATGAATTTGATTTTAATTTTCTTACTTGTTTATATTTTTTTCTCAAGTTTATTGATTATTTTTATAATAATTAATATTTAAAAATAAATAAATCATGTAATTGTATAATTACAATTTGTAGTACCAAACACAACATGGAAAATTACAATGTAATTATACTATGCCAACCAAACATATTTTCATTGTAATTACAAGAGGGTGTTATTACTACCCTAGTAGTTATACTATGTAAATTGAAATTCCTTGTAATTAAAAGACCAAACACATTTTCATTTTAATTACAAGATAGACATTAATTGTGTTATTGTAAATTCTAATTTTATAGATTTTATTAATTGGTCAGTTAGTCAAGGTACGAGTGGTTTATATTAAAAGTCAGTTATTTGGAACATAAGGTATCGGGGCTTCGTTTTCATAAACCGAGCTAGTAAATATTTTTATTAAATATTTATCGAGTTTTTATATAGCTAAATTGAAATTTGGTGCGAAAATTTTACTGTTTGGATAGTTAATTAAGGAAAAAGGGTTAAATCGTAAAAACTATAAAAGCTAATCGGTATTGATTTTTATTAGCTAAAGTGCTTGATTAATGAATGTTTAAGGATTAATGAAACAATTTAACCCTACATATAACTAGTGGATAGTAAAGGCTAGCTTATTAATGAAATTGTATGTTAAATTACAAGGTAATTTAATAAATAAATAAAAGTTAAATATAAACAAAAGAAACAATAGCCATCATCTTCCTCAATTCATCATTTTTTTACAGAAAAACACCATTTAAGCAAGAAAAGAATCGGCCAAGCTTTGGTTCTTTGTAAGTAAGTCCCTTTTTTTATAATTTTTATATTTTTGATATCATTGTAACTAGGTTCAGCTAACCCATATCTCCATTTTCAAAATTATTAAAGATTTCTAAAGTTTACATTGATGTTAATTGAAGTTTTTGAATGTTTATGGTAGATTTTGAAGCTTAGAAATGAAATAGGACTGATTTGTTAAGGGACAAAATTGAAATAATGTAAAATTTTTCATGAAATTTTTGAAAATCATGTTTCTAGAGGGCATTACAGTGATGAAATTGTAATGGGATTGAAAATCAAAGCTTGATTTTAAAAGATATAATAGTTTTGATTTTAAAGACTAAATTGAATAAAAAGCAAAATTTTAGGGAAATTGTATAAAATGAAATTAAATTTTTATATGCATATACTAAATTGTTATAAGGTTGTTGAATTTATCAATAAATTAGAAGTTAATCAAAAAATAAGTGAAATTATAAATTAATCCCTAACACTTTGTAGTTACCATTTTCCAAGTAAGTTCATATGAAACTTACTTTATTAATTGATGATATATTTGTGTTATATATTTTTTTTTATAGTTGAATTGTTATTATATAATATTTTTGGCATCAAGAGGATTAAATCGAAAAATATGAAATATCTATATGTGAAATATACATTGACTCGGTAGCAATTGATAAATGGTATAAAGTAATTATTGTGAAATTGAATGGAAATTAGTGGATATTGAACTTGATTATGAAATAGATATGTATATAATGATATTACATATTTAAATGTATATGTAACTTCATAAATTAATTCATTCAAATTTCTAAGTACTTTCATTGCTTAGTATGATCAAAGGTAAAAGTAAGTTAAAATAATTGATGGAATCAAGTTGTTGTGAAATGTTGATTCTCATGATGAAGGACTAAACTGTATAGGATGAAAAAAGTGTATTTGATGCAAGTATTTAATTGACCTTGTATTGGATTGAAAAATGTTATGTTATGAGATGCCTTGTTGAATTGAATTATGAATTTTGGTTGTTGGGATATAATTGAAAATTCTATGGAAAATTTTGTTACTCTGTGAATGTACAAGTAATGCTTTGGCTTACCCGATGAGGCATTGGGTGCCAATTAAATTGATAAGCGTTGGGCGCAATTGGATTACTTTGATTTGTCTGATGAGTCACTAGGTGCCAGTCGTATCAATGAACATCAAGAGTAAATTCTTCACTTCAAAAGACTAGTATGAAATTGGGGTATGGTAAGTCATTACGATATAATTAATAAATTTGGTATAATGTTATGTTTTAATAAAACCTTGAAAGTTCTCTTAAATTTTTCTCATATTGATTTGTGATGTAATTGTATGGATTACTCAATGTTCAGTTGTTTCTGTGCACAGGTTAGATTAAGTACATGATCCTATACATCTACTTCAGCATCCAGTGGCAATATCAGACTCAAGAGTTGGTAATAATTTTGGTTTGGTCATGGGATGTACCTAGGAGAGTTTTGTGGTTGAATATGTTATGTGTTGGATGAATTTAACATTTTGAATGTTATGTGAATATGTATATAATTATAAATTGGTAATGATCTTGGTATTGGGTAATCCTTGTTTATGGTATAAATATGTATGTTATAATGCTTATATGATGATAAGGTAATATGTTATAAACATGCTAACAAATGAATGGTATGTGTATGCTAAGTTTGAATGAATTTGGAAATGTTTGTGCATGTTTGAATGGTTGAATGGAAGCATTATTATAATGTGCTTAAAATGGTCAAATTATGTATGTTGTATTAATTGTTATGAGGTGCCTTGAATGGCATAGTGGATTTGTTTGAATATAATGTTATGTTTGGACTTGAATTGTTGGATTGAGGTGTCAAATGTGGCATATTGGTTAGGCACTGAGGTTGATTGTTATAAGTGATTTTTTGGTATGATATTGATGCTTTTGAACTAGTACTTAAAACTTGGTATAAAATGTTTCTTGTGGTATAAATTATTTAGGGTTAGAAAGCTTGTTTTGGAAGACATCTATAGGTAGACACGACTTGATACACAACCTGACACACAACCGTGTGCCATACACAGGCATGTGGCATGACTGTGTGATCTGCACATTTAAGGTGATTTTAGTGCACACAGCCACAGTCTATTACACGACCCAACGACACAGTGTGTGACATCTTTTGAGTATTTGCACTTTTAACCCACATGGCCTCAGCCTTTCACATGGTCAGGTGACACAATCGTCTAACCCCTATTTGTAAAATTTTCTTATCTTTTTGTTCTTGTTTCGATTTGATCCTTGATTGACATCGGGTAAGTTTGAAGCTTTCGTAAGCTCAATATAAACCCAAAATTGATTGAATTGCATGTTGTACTTGATACTATATGAACAAAGTGATATTAAATTGATATTTGGACTATGAAATGTAATCAAATGTTCTGTATTTGCTTGTAGCACCTTATAGCTCGAGTTTGGTGACAGAACTAGGTATGGGGTGTTACAATAAAATAATTTAGAATGCTTAAGAGAGTTCACTAATAGCTAAAATAATTTTAAAATTGATTGAGTTGTAATTAATCTACTAATGATTTATTAATGGATTCAAACCCTGAGTACAATTCGTTGATGAACCTTTCTATTACATTTGAATAATTTATTACTAATAATCCATAACACTAATGTTGTGATAATCTTTGGGCAAGGTGTAGTTGGGTTCATCGAACTAATGTCTATTTTTTAATTTATGGAGTTTAAGTTTTTCGAGGTTTATGGTTGTCCCTCCTAATAGAGTTGTCTCCTAGATTTGAACTAAAATTGACTACCTAAGACCATAATGTGCCTTACCATTGTACCTAAAATTTTTTGGTATGGTTTTAAAACTCTATTAAAGGAGGGTTACTTGTTATTATTGCAAATAGAAAACATACAGATTGTGTTGAATGGTTAAATGTTGGCATTTGGATTTTGTTGAGTGTTTATATTTGTTAAATGGTCGAAATAGGAAAATGACCATAGTGTAGGTTGTTGTAAATTGGTATCATATAGAAAGTTTGAAAACAATGAGTGACGTCGCAATGTCAAATCCTTAACTTTGCAATAAGAAATTGATAGTGAGTGGCGTCATAACTTGGAACCAACAAAGTAGCGACGTCAACCAAAAAACTTTGAAATTTTATATTTTAGTTCTCATTCGACCTCGGGTTATCAAAAGATATAAAACCCAATTATGATTGTAAAACAAGTTATGAACGTATTATGATCTTATTAATAGGTATGAACTATTGAATTAAATTGCATTGAGTTTGTAGTTGATTCGGTAACGAATGTGGCATCTCATAGTTTGGACCCAACAATTGGGTCGGATATGGGGTGTTACACAACCAACCACTAACCATTGGTGGCCGGTCGTCCTCCTTCGTCCTCCTTCCATCTCTTCTCCTTTTTTCCCTTGTTTTTCTCATCTTAAAAATGATAATTCCTCGATGATGGTTTGGTGATTTCGGTGGCTTATTTGGATAAATTTAGTGGTGGCAACGATGAGTGTTTGATTTTGAGATGGCTTAAGCTGGCTCTTTTATTATGAGACTTGGCTGGCTCATTTTCTCTTTCTTGGTGTAGGGTTTTTGTCGAGGACAGCCTAATTTCATTATTGTCTCATTGTGGAAATCTCCTTCTATAAGAGGATAGTTGGTTGTTGCGACTAAGGACAATCGATGATTAGGCAATGTCATTGCCCCTTTGCAACTATTTTTTTCATTTTTCTGTTTTGTTTTGTTTTGTTTCCTATTTTATTTTATTTTTCTTTATTTGCATGTAAGTCTACCTTCATTGCTTTTGTTTGGGGATGGTCATTCTTGGCACTTGAAAGGCTCTTCTCTACTTTCGGGCTCTCTCGAGGTTCTAAGTGTAACATACTGCTTGTTGGCCACCTCTTTTTGAGGAATGAATGAATGAACTATTTAAATCTTAAAAATTAATATTTTTTTTTGTAAAATTGAAAATTGAACTAATAGATAAAATTATGAATCAAAGCTTGACACATATTAAAAACATCATAAAGATACTTTAGCCTTTATCATTTACATCTTTTGTCAATTTGGCCATTAATCTTTTTTAAAGTTAAATTTGTCCATTGACCTTTTCTAAAAGTGTCAAAAAATATTTTTAATGAAAATGCTGACTAAAATTGTAACATCCCTCGCCCGGTTTCATCATCGGACCAAACAATACGATGCTACGAATAATTACCACACAATTTCAACCAATTTATAATCCACATCACAATTAATTATTACATAATCACATTTGTGCATGCATAAATACATTAGCTAAATCAATTTTAGGTAAATACTGATTATATGAAAGCTTAAAAGCAACTCCTGACACAACAATGATCAATTTGATTTAAAATAAAAAAGTTGAGAAAATTTTAAAACAAGGGTCACACTGTCGTTTCCCAGCCTATATGTTCGCCTGTGTTAGTATTCGAATTAAGGGCATATGGTTGTTTGCCAAATCGTGTGTATATTCGAAGTAAGGTTACAAGGTTGTGTCGCCAGGTCATGTGGAAAAACCTATAGTAAAAATCAATAAGACACACAGTCATGTGATAGCCTATGTCTCAGGCTATGTGCCCCTAATTGAACCTTCAAATGCAAGCTTACCAAAACACATTTAATTGGGCTACAAGCAACACATTAACCATTAATTAAACCTATTAAAAACACATATAATCGAGCCTGAAACATGCTAAAAACACTCAACCTAAGTGTCTAACCACTATGCCTTCTGTGGAACTGAAAATTTACAATTCAAAAAAATTAATATAAGGCAATAAACCATTCAACCACTCATACATACCAAATTTCCATATTGAGTTAATGACCTAACTACCTAAGTTACCAAAATATAAAGCCAAACATATGTAAATCATTAAGTTTAACTAAGCATACCAAAGCATAGTTTAAATTAGCTATATGAGTATATACATTTATACACTTAATGTTCAATATGTCATCACATTACCTAAGCAAACTATTAACCAAAAGATGTAACCCCCCAAAACTCAGTCTAGACATTATGGCCAAATCTGGAAATGTTACGTGAAATAGTTGTAAATCTAACTTTCACTTTTTGAAATCATCGTGAACCATTGTTACTTAGTAAGCCTGTTTTGTTGGGAAAGTGTGTTGTCGTACTTATTTAATTAAAATCATTGTTTGTTTATATCTTTCAAATAAACCGAATATTTTTCGGCAGAGTTTCTTAAAACATTATTATTTGGTAAATAGGGTTTATTTTCTATAAAATAGTTGATTTCAGAAAAAAATAGTTGTTTTCATAAAAATCGTTCCATCAATTGACATGCTAAAAATCAAAATAAAAATCTGAAACCAAAAACAGTCCCAAAAGTCTAGAGAGTCCAAAAATTACGAAACTCTCAAAACATAATTTTAAATAAACCAAATTTATGTAAATGAAGTTTTACAGGAAAGTGGCCATATTTGAGTCTCTGTCGCACTGATCCGCCTAAGTTTTAAGGTTACCTGAAAGTAACAGACAAACAGAAAGTGAGTTTTTATACTCAGTGTGTAACTTAATAGAAATAGAATCACAAATGGAATATATAACAGAGCAGATACAGATAAATGTCTCATGCAGAATCAGAGTTACATGCGAAACACAATCCTACCCTTATCCATTGCATACCATCTCTGACCATCCCATCACACCATGTAGGGTATAAAACACCCACCCAACCTTATACACCACTTAGTGTCCTTACGACACTTTTCAGAAAAAATCATAGCACTACTACCAATATAATAGCGAGTTAATGCCTCACATAAAACATTTCCTCCACATGATACATAATCCGCCCCATAGCCAAATACAAATAGAATACCAAATATATCAGAATAAAAAATACCATAATATATACATATATCATGCATGCTCATATAACAGATATTGAACACGCTAATACATAACAGATCTAACATATCGCACCACATTACATGCTTTTAGGCGTAGTTTACGTCAATTTCATACTAACAGAATAGAAAATTTCGTGCTTTAAGGCTTATCTAACACATGCTGATCCCACGAAAGGCCAACAATTGATAGGGACAACACGTACGACCCTAGGGAAAAATTTAGAAATTTGGGCCCATACGCCCAAAATATCCTTGCCCGTGTGGCCCACACGGCCTAGCACATGGCCCAAAATGGCCTAGACCGTGTGTCACAGACGGCCTCGCACATGGCCTACCACACTGCCTGGCACACATCCGTGTAACACCCTAGTTTTGGGGTTAAAAGTTTCGAGATTTGTAGGTAGGGTTGTGGCTAGATCAGGCATTTGAGTTTGTTTTCACATTCAAGTGTCAGAATGGCCTTGCTGGTATGGTGGTTGGTTTTGTGTTAATTTAGCCTGGGGGTCCCAGGTTCGAATCCTCAAGTGTGTTTTAAGGGAATTATTTTGATTTAGCTTTGTTCTGGTTTTAAAAGGTTAGGTTTTATTTTTATTTTTTTTGCTTATTTTTATTTTTTTAAGTTTTTATTTTGTGATATGAAAAAAAAAGAAAACATGAGGTTTCTTTTCATGTTCTCTTTGGGGGTTTCCTAATATTTGTGGGTAAGTGCCTCTTTTCTCCTTTCTCCCTCTATTCTTACTAAATACTTTCTCTTTTGCCATTGTGGTTTTGTCGTTTTGATTTGGTTTCGGGTTCTTGCGAGAGATATAAATTCGTAGCGAGTGAAGGCTTTGTGGTTCATTGATTGTTGGGGGATTTTTATCTCAAATTAAGGTGTGGGTTTCGAACCTCTTATCTTCTATTTTTGATTTGATAATTCAATTTTGTGGTATTTGATAATTTCAAGTGGGTACTAAATTGGATAATTGGTACTGAATTGCTATGAAATTCGGCATTTTGTGTGTGTGTTCTGAACTGCTTATTTTCGACATGAAATTTTTGTTGAATCTGGAGGATTTCTATAAGATTCTATTGTTTAAAGAGTGGTTAACGACTATGGTTTGTTCTGAGGTCACAAAACTGAGATTTCTACCAGTTTTGGAGTGGTTTCGTGACCACACGGGCGTATGCCCCCACACGGGCGATTTACACGATCGTGTGCAATTGGAATTTAAGGTTTCGGGCAAAATTTTGGTGCCACACGACTGTGTCCCTTGAGCAAACAGACGCGTGTGTTTGGGAATTAAGGATTTAGTGATTTGGTGCCACATGGTCGTGTGGCTAATTTGAGGATTTAGAGATCCCATACGGGCGTGTGTTTTGGACACACGGTCGTGTTTGGTGGGCACACGGACATGTGAGACCCTCACACGGCCATGTCTACCCTACCATTCATTTTAGCACAAACAGACAAAGAGTTACACGACTTGTTCACACAACCATGTCACTGGCCCACATGGGCGTGTGCCTCATCCATATAGCTATGTGCCTTCCACACGGCTAGAACACAAGTGGTGTGGTCCTAAGTCGTCAACTTTTGTTTTGTGTATATTTTTTTATCTAAAAATGTGTCTGTGTGTTCCGACTCTTGGCTAGGCTTTAGTGAGGGTAGTTAAGACTCTGATCTAGGCTTCGACTTATGTGTTATTTGTGACTGTGGTATGAGATGACTGATTCTAAACCCGGTTAGTTGTGTGTGTGTGCATATTTGTTTCTATCTGACTGTCTATCGATGTGTTCATTATTTCTATGAGATTGTATGCATACATACGCTTGCATAAAGTAAATATTTGGGTTGGTTGTGAAGAGAAGGAAGACTGATTCTGATCTGATCTGGCAGTTTTACTGCAACTTATTTGTACAGTGGGTTACCGCACTGTACTGCTTATACGCCAGCCTTGTTGCGTATAATTATCTGAGTGGCCTAGACCATATACATGGTGTGTAGGGTTGGATGTGCCTTTCGAGGTTTTAGTGGTGTGTTTGGTTGGATGAGCTTAAACAACTCTTTGGGGTGTGATTGGGGGACGAAGAGGTGTTTTGGCTGGATGGGTGGGTTTTTAATACTTGACTGCATTCATATGCATCAAATTTGGTGTTCTGGGCGTAAGATTATTTGACTGTATTCTGTCTGATTGAATAACATTTGTGTTGAGTATTCTGTGTGTGAGTTGGTGTGCTTTGACTGTTATGTGTGTTGGGACATTGGTTCCGAATTTGCTTTCTGTTTTAGCATATCTTTGTAAGTATGTTTTACTGTTGAACTGCCATCTGGAGTTCTCTTCTGTAAATATGTTGTTAATAATTTTGAACTCACATTGAGCTCGTGTAGCTCACACTCTTTAATATTTCCCCTTTGAGGTACATTTCTAAATTCTAGCACTGGACTCGATATGCGGAGGTCTCACACAGTCACGGTTAAAAATAAATTAACAGTTTTTCTTTTCAATTTCCATTTTGATATACTATTTTGAACTGGAAGGTTTTATAGAAATTGTAGTACAAGTTATGTTTTTGTTTTTTTCTCATAAATCTTACTTTGTTCATAAATTAAACTTAAATGAATTTTTTTTGGTTGAGATCTACAAGATTAAATGTTCTTGGTTTGTAAGGAGATAAATATGTTCGAAATGGAATTTGAGAAAAAAAAATTTATAAAATTTTCCTACGATCACTTTGGTGATCAATGTAACCTCCAGGATTTGATCTAAACTTTAGGCTGGGTTTTAAGGTGTTACATTTAATGGTATCGAAGCCACGTTTGCAAAAACTTGGCCTATGTTTTTACTTAACCATGTGTGCATGTGTTCATTTTAAAAAAAAAATTGAGAAACTATACCACAGTGTTCTAAAATGATTGGTGTTGTCGAGTAACTTTTTGTGAAAATGAGCTTTCCGAGACTCTGATGCTGATTCATGCGAAACTTGGAGAAAGAGTAAGACTAGTTCTGTAATGTTTTGAATCGTAATGTTTATGTATGTCATATATATAAATGTGTATCTGCTTCAGTGGTTAAGTGTTCTGATTGTGTGTTGAGGTCTTAAGTTTGGTACAGAACTGCTCGAGTTTAGAGTGTACAGGGGAGCGTAGTGGTTGACCCTAGATTAAGCGACTGTTCTATTAGTTGGAAATTTCGAGGACGAAATTTTTTTTAATGAGGGGTGAGTTGTAACACCCTGGTTTTTTGGGTTAGAAGTTTCGGGATTTGTAGGTAGGGTCAGTGGCTAGATCTGGTATTTGAGTTTGTTTTCACGTTCAAGTGTTAGATGGGCTTACTGGTCTGGTGGTTGGTTGTGTGTCAGTTTAGCCTGGAGGTCCCGGGTTCGAGTCCTCAGGTGTGTTTTGAGGGAATTATTTTGATTTAGCTTTGTTCTGGTTTTAAAATGTTAGATTTTATTTTTATTTGTTTTGCTTATTTTTATTTTTGAAGTTTTTATTTTGTGATATGGAAAAAAAAGGGAAAAAAAGAAAACGGGAGTTTTCTTTTCACGTTCTTTTTGGGGTTTCCTAATGTTTATGGGTACGTGCCTCTTTTCTCCTCTTTCCTTTTTTTTCACTAAATTCTTTCTCTTTCTTCATTGTGGTTTCGTCGTTTTAATTTGGTTTCAGGTTCTTGCGAGAGATATGATTGCGCAGCGAGTGAAGGCTTTGTGGTTCATTAATTGTAGGGGGTTTTTATCTCAAATTAAGATGTGGGTTTCGAACCTCTTATCTTCTATTTTTTATTTGTTAATTCAATTATATGGTATTTGATAATTTTGAGTATGTACTAAATTGGGTAATTGGTACCAAATTGCTATGAAATTTGGCATTGTGTGTGTGTTCTGAACTGCTTATTTTCGATATGAAATTGTTGTTGAATCTGGAGGATTTTTATAAGATTCTATTATTTAAGAAGTGGTTAACGACTGGGGTTTGTTCTAAGATCGCAAAACTGAGATTTTGGCCAGTTATGGTGTGGTTTCGTGACCACACGGGTGGTTCACACGGTTGCATACAATTAGAAATTAGGGTTGTGGGTAAAATTTTGGTGCCACATGACCTTGTGACTAATTTGGGTATTTTTTTCGATTTCCACACGGCTATGTCCTCTGGGCACACGGGTATGTGTGTATGAGAATTAGGGATTTAGTGATTTGGTGCCACACGAGTCTGTGTTTTGGACACACGGTCGTGTGTGGTGGGAACACGAGCGTGTGAGACCCTCATACGACCATGTCTGCCCTGCACTTCATTTTAACACAAACAGACAAAGAGTTATACGACCTGTTCATACTGCCATGTCCCTGGCCCACACGGGCGTGTGCCTCATCCACACGGGTGTTCTAGGTGTAAGATTATTTGACTATATTCTGTCTAATTGAGTAACACTTGTGTTGAGTATTCTGTATGTGAGTTGGTGTGCTTTGACTGTTACGTATGTTGGGACGTTGGTTCTGAGTTTGCTTTCTGTTTCTGCATATCTTTGTAAGTATGTTTTACTGTTGAACTGCCATCTAGAGTACTCTTCTGTAAATATGTAGTTGATCATTTTGAACTCACACTGAGCTCGTGTAGCTCACACCATTTAGTGTTTCCCCTTTCAGGTACATTTCTAAATTCTGATGCTAGACTCGATATGTGAAGGTCTAAAACAGTCGCGATTAAAAATAAATTAATAGTTTTTCTTTTTAGTTTCTATTTTGATATACTGTTTTGAACTGTAAAGTTTTATAGAAACTGTGGTACAAGTTTTGTTTCTATTTTTTTCTCGTAAATCTTACTTTGTTCATAAATTAAACTTCACTGTAATTTTTTTCTGATTGAGATCTACAAGATTAAATGTTCTTGGTTCGTAAGGAGATAAATATGTTTGAAATGGAATTTGAGATAATTTGCTTTATAAAATTTTCCTACGATCACTTTGGTGATCAATGTAACCTTCAAGATTCGGTCTAAACTTCTAGGTCAGGTTTTAGGGTGTTACAGCTCGTGTGGCGTCGACATGCCCCAATTTCGGCCTTCGTCGTTCGTTGTTTATTGGGTTTCTTGTTACACACCTGATTTGATTTTTTTACAATTGCACCATCGGAGTAAACAAAACCTAAAAATCGACAACAACATGCCCAAAATCAGTCTCAATCCATCAATTTTCATCTAGTAACCATTTAACTAAAGCATCCATAAGTAATTTCAACAAAAAGGGTTGTAGTCGTAACTATTTCAAACACTTACCCACGTCTACGGCTGCCCTAAACAACTAATTCATAATAGGAGAATCCCAGATTTCTTGAATATCACCTAGCAACAATAATACACAGAGCCAACTTACACTTTAAACCTAGTAACAACATTTAACAGAAACTCCTACCAAAACAACAGTAACTTTTACTTATGAACACTTAGAGAATTTCTGTTCCCAAAATATAATAGAATCAAGTCTTACCCACAAAAGCGCAATACCCAAGCACCAAGTATCGATAAAACAAAGTAACAAAAGGCAAAGAAACAAGGTTGTAAAAACAAGTGTTGGTTCACGTGGAGCAATTTTGGTTAAGAAATCAAGTGAAAAAGAAAAACGAAGGAAAGATGGAGAAAGAAGAAAATGGAAAGGAGAAGAGGAACGTGCAAATTGGGAAGGGAATTTAGGGAAAAAGAAAAAAAATAAAAATAAATCAAAATAAAAATTAACTAACCCTATATCCCTTCAACCCCTATAATTTAGCCACTAATTCAAATTTAAACCAAATTCAACTACCCACTAACCCCCAAATCCCATCCATATCTATACCCTTCCAAGAGTTACATTTTAACTGAACCTCCTCTATTTGATTTGCACAAAACAAAAATACCCAAAATGCTCTCTCAGGGACTCGAACCAGTGACTCCAACCCCAACCTTCATACTGAAGCAGACACTCGCTAAGACAAATCACCTTACTTGAAACAATTTACCAAAACAAAATACATAAGCAAAAATTGGGGCACTACAAAAAACCTCCTAGGTACATGCCATAACAAAAATAGAAGCACCACCACACTTGAAACCGGGATCATTGTTGGATGCTGAGTCAACAACAAACTGAAATGTACCTAACCTACGCACAGAACACAAAACATACGCTAAACATATCTTAGTTGTATTTCTATAATCCAAACATTAGGTATAATATATAATCATTAAGATATAAGATTATGGAATAAAAATGACATGTAAGATTATCAAGTCTATTATTAAAATGCATATAAAACCATTTTCATATCAAAGTCTAAATTCAAAACTTATGGAACATAACATATCACTATTCTCATTTTAGTTTATGTATCACACTTTCATTTCATAACTTATTTCTTTTCCTTTTCATAATCCCTTAACAATATCAAATCATTCAGATCTTTTTATCCTTTATATCCCTATCAACAAAACTTAAACTTAAACAGATACACGGATCCAACCAACACACCAGTTTGACACCCAATGCCTCATCGAATAAATTCGAAGAAAATAATTGCACCTAGCTCTATAATAAGTTGACACCTAGTGTCTCATCGGTTAAACTGAAGCAAATTGACACCCAGTGCCTAATCAACTCATAGTCAAAGTAACCTTGAACACTTCCTATTCTATGGCATGTCAACTATATCCGACTCAACCAAAACAGTTAAAAGGTTTTTCATTTCATATTTCAATACAGTCAATATCTCAATTTCATATATATTATCGACATGTGTGTCTTTATTCAACTTGAACTCAACCACAATTACTCAAAATTTATATTCAATTCATACAATCTTATGAATACATATATTTCTCAAATATACATAATCGAGTCATTCTAATCATCAAATGATTCAAATAAGACCAATTGAACAAGAATTCTCACCTCAATTACTTACCATGTGCAAACAAATCAGTATGCAGTAATTTATAATTTAGTTAAGATTTTTGAAACACAAATCGTAAACTCCGAGCTATTCGTTAACGACCTTGTCTTTTCCCTTCTTTTTTGAGGATTCTAGGTCAACATTAGCTATGAAAAATAAATAAACCATACATATCATCAGTACACAAACAATTTCACATTTAATTGCTAATTTACATAACTTTTGCACTTTATTTAATTTAGTCCCAAAAATCAAGACTAGCCTAACTTCCACATTTAACCCCAAATTTTTATACCAATTACACCCTAAGCCAAATTAACTCCCTATTTCTCATTTCTACCCTTAAATTGTGGTCACAATTTGGTCCCTATTACTCAAAATCAACAATTACTTCACAATTCAATCCTTTTTCACTTCTAACCTAAAAATCTATCCAACTAGTCTCTAAAGTTTTAACTACTCAACAATGGTATCATCTAAAATCTTAAGCAGTATCAAAAAATAAGACATGGGTTAACTAGCTCTAGATACTAAAATTCTGAAAACATAAAAATTACAATATAAAGACTAAATTGATCATACCAAATTGAAGCTCTGAAACTTATAAACCCTTGCTGTTGGTCTTCTTCTCCCCTCCTTATGTTCGAAATATTGAAGATTGAAAAGAGAATAATTGTTTTTTTCTTTCAATCCACTAATGTTTTCATGTTACAAAACTTTACTTTACTTTTTTATATATATTTTTTATCACAAATTTTAACATTATAAAGCCTTGTTATCATCCATTAAGGATTAACATCGGTTTAATTTCCTAAAAAATCCCTTAACTATGTTTTAACTTACAAATTCACACTTTTATCACATACACGATTTAGTCCCTATACTTAAATTAAACACTAATTTGATAGAATTTTTTAACCGAAATTCATTTCGCCCCCAAAATACCAGTTTACGAAAATAGGGTACCGAAACCACACTTTCTGTTACCATTAATTTTTGGATCATTACAAAAATATTATTTTTTTAACAATATTGATGTGACAATTCACGTGACAATCTACGTATACTTTATGCTGATATGATATTATTTATCTTAAATGTCACGCCAACAAGTAATTTTAAATTATACAAATAATCACAAAATAAGTTTTTTAAAATAAAAAAATATATAAAAAAGTTGTTAAATTTTTTTAGAAAAAGTACAAATGAACTACCATGCGAGATGTCATATTTAAAAATTTAATGTTTTAGTTGTTATTTACATTTAAAAATAACAATTTCACTATTTTTAAAAGGTCTAGGATTAATTTTTTTTTGAAATAAAAGACTGATATTTATTCATCTCGTGGCTCAAGGAGACTAAAAATACAACTGGAAAAGTAAAGAAAAAATAAAGGAAAACAACTAGGAAAGCTAGTAAAACCACACGATAGTAGCCCAAACAGTCAAAGAACCGCCCCTAGAAAAACAAAACCATTAAAGAAAATCAACAAAACCCCTTAAGCTAAGGGATGAAACAGATAACCCACCAAAAACTATCAGCCGAACCAGCTTCCTCATCCCCAGAAAATAGACAGAAAATAAAGAACGTAGCAAGAAACCAGCAGTTTTGAGACCAACCATGGAGATTCAAAGAACCTTCTCTATATTCAAAGCGAAAAAACCCATCTTCAAAATCCCTGTTCCAATAGTCTTTGATCTTTCTCCACCAACATTTTGACTGAATTCGAAACGTCATCCACCTAGAACCCAGAGTGTTGTCTTATCCGTCCTTTCATTGCCAGAGTGTGCCACACCATTAACCAAGCAAGGAACAAAAAGGTAATCAATTTTGTCGAAACAGTTTTCTAACTTACGAATCTGCTGAATAATAGGCCTGATGAGAGATCTTTCTTCTTCTTTTGATTTGAGTTTTTTTATAACAGCCAAGGAATCTCCCTCCACCAACACCTGACGGAAACCCATATTGATCACAAGAAGCACCGTTCGTTCGCACGCCCTTGCTTCTGCCATAAACGTATAAGCCACATTAGTGAACAGATAAGTCTCAGCTTCTATGGTTTCTGCCTATCACTGTTGAAATAGATGTTCTTGAGTCACTCTGAAAAGATGCATCAAAATTAACTTTGATAACACCTAGACCTGGAGGATACCAAAATGTTTCTGATGTTGGCATAGAAATAACTCTCAACTTTTCTTGACACTGGACTAGCTCTTGTCTATAACCACAAATGAAACCTAAAAGCTCCTGCAAAGAGAATTTGTTACCTTCATGAACAAGCTTATTTCTTCTAAACCACAAAGCCCATAAAGAAATAGCAATAAACTATTTGCTTTGTTCATCTGCTAAACAAAATGCATTAACAAAAAGATCTTTGTAGCTCAATTTGCGATTAGAAGGAACAGTTCGAATTTGGAGGGATGCCCATGCTGACTGAAGAACTTCAGAGGACCACAAAAGATGATCCGTGTCCTCTGGTCCCTTCTTACAAAGGGGACAAAATAAATCAACCCACAAGGATCTGACTGCCAAGTTACTAAAGTGTGATAGAAAATTGTTAAAATGCCTCCATAAATATATTTTAATTTTTGCGGGAATGTGCAGAGACCATAGAAATTTGTAAAAGTCCTTGTAAGTCTCAAGATTAGGCTTGATGTAAATATGATTTTGCAGATAATCAGTAACTAGGACTTGATACCCGCTTCTGACCGAGTAGTCCCCAAAACCCTCATGCTTCCACACCAAGATATCCTCCGACCTAGAGGCAGAGAGTGGTATGGATAAAATACAATTTACCTGCTCATCATCAACGATACTACGAATCAGATCCTTATTCCATGTATTAGTGTCCTCTCCAATCAGATGGTTAACAGTCGTCCAATGCGGAGAAATTTTTTGAACTGATACTCGGTTTTTCTCACTGCTAGGAATCCACGGGTCATTCCAAATATTAACACAAGATCCATTACAAATTCGCCACAGCATACCGTCAGCAATTAAGTCTCGAGCACTGTAGATGCTCCTTAAGGTAAAAGAGGGGTAAGAACCTACCTTGGTTGATAAGATATCAGATTTAGGGTAATAACGAGCTTTAAGAGCTTTGGCTAAAAGACTAGTGGGCTGGGATAAAAGGCGCCAAACCTGCTTTGCTAATAGTGCTTTATTAAACAAAAACAGATTTTTGAAACCCAGCCCATCCACACTTTTCGGTTTACACAATGCATCCCAATTACTCCAATGAATACCTTTAGCTGTCTTATTATTAGACCATTAGAATTTATTCATAATGCCTTCGAGTTTACGGCATAAAATTTTCGGCAAAGCGAAACATTGCATAACATAAATCGGGATTGACTGCAAAACGGATTTCACGAAACCTCCTTGCCTCCCATTGATAAATAGCGTAAACTCGAGCCCGCAATACATCTCTTAAATTGATCTATAAAATTAGTAAAAGCCCAATTCTTCTTCCTACCAACCATCATGGGTTAGCTTAAATATTTTTCAGGATTCGAGGCAACCCTTACACCTAAGGTATTAGTAATGGAAACCTTAGTGTTGGCATTAACATTAGCCCCGAAATAAATTAAAAGTCTTTTCAAAATTCACTCTCTGACCTGATATCTCCTCATACTCATTAATAATCGCTCTAACCACAGTAGCTCCCTCGATAGAAGCATCACCAAACAAGATGCAGTCATCCGCAAAAAATAAGTGATTGACAGCAAATCTTTCTTGTCCAATAGCAGCTCCCTTCATTAGACCTTTTTGCTTAGCTTCCGTAATTAGAGTAGAAAACCCTTCTGCACATATAAGAAAAAGGTAAGGGCTAAGAGGATCGCCCTGCCTTAACCCTCTAGACAGTGAGAACCACTCTTCATTCAAACCATTAATACTCACCAAACAAGAAACAGAACAGACACAACTCATGATAAGAATAATCCAATTCTCATGAAAACTCAAATAAGTCATCATACCGGCCAAAAAATCCCATTCCACCCGATCATATGATTTACTCATATTGAGTTTAAGCACAAAATTCCCATTTTTTCATTTTTTCTTCATCTTCAAAGAATGGAGGACCTCATAAGCAACTATCACATTATTCGAAATAAGTCCTCCAGGGATAAAAGCCCCTTGGGCTTCATTGATACAACAACCCAAAATAAAGCTCATGCGAAATACCAAGACTTTCACGATAATCTTATAGATTACATTACAAAGACTAATGGGCCTAAATGTGAAAGATTTTTTGGTCTGTCAATTTTAGGGATTAAAACAATGCATGTTTTGTTAATATCACCTAGATCAGAATTACCATTTAAGACATCTAAACAATATTTAGAAATATCAGCTCCAAGAATGTGCCAGTACCTTTGAAAGAAGATTGCCGGAAAACCATCGAAACCAGGAGCTTTCAGCAGTGCCATTGATTTAACAGTATTGGTAATGTCCTCCTCCATAAACTATTTAAGAAGAGACGCATTCATATCATCAGTAACCCTCTTCTCCACTAACCCAAAAACGCGCTCGTCAACACCCGATTCTGAAGCCGAAAATAGCTGAACAAAAAAATTCGAGGCAACCTTCAACATATCCTCATTTGTATATATTTTCTCACCATTCACCCCCTCTAGCTCTTTGATTTTACCCCGTAAATTACGTTGGACAGCAATAGTATGAAAAAAGTTGGTATTTCTGTCACTATTCTTCAGCCAATTGATCCGAGTACGTTGTTCCCAATAGAGCTCTTCCTGATCAGCCTCTAAATTCAGTCCCAGATAAATATCAGTGATTTTAGCCAAGATATCATCTGATGGGTCTTGATTATAAAGAAAGTTGAGCCTCTCATCATATTTCCTTCGGTTTTCTTTAATATCTCTATCTTTGGAATTACTCCACCTTTGAAGCTGCTGGCCTAGATTTTCAAGTTTTCCTGGAACATTACCTGAAAAACCATTCCAATATCTACGTAAAACATCCTCAAAAGAACCATCCAGACACCATTTAGCCTCAAAACGGAAGAAATTCTTTTTATAACATGAAGGATTCCTTTGCTTTCCCACTGTATCCAAAAGAATGGGATAGTGATCAGAGAATGAATGATTTAGATGCTCTAATTGACAACTAGGATAAAGATTAACCCAGTTCAAAGTCGCAACTCTAGTCTCTCTCGAATATTAGTTGAGGAAAGTCTTCCACGCTCCCATGTAAACTAATGACCAATGTACCCAATATCATTGAGCTCGCACTCTTCCAACACCGTTCTAAAAGCATTCATTTGACGTTCAGCTCTTAGACGACCACCCTTTTTTTCAAAAGACTGCGCAATTTCATTAAAGTCACCCAAGACAACCTAAGGAATTGTTTGCTCCTTCCAAATCTTCTAAGCAGATCCCACGATTCATTACGACTCCTTTCCTTGGGATTCCCATAAAATCCTGTAAAGCGCCACACAGCATCACAATCCTGGTCATGAACCTCAACATCAATGTGGAAAAAGGAAAAACTTTTAAGTTGAACCAAAAAACTCCCCTCCTTTGGAACCCATCGACCCTACATCAATTCCATTTTCAAACCCACATTTCATAAAATTAAAAATGAAGTCATAATGAAAAGAAAAACTCTAACTAATGTACACATTACTTTAATTCTACTAATATGAAAAAATTATAGTTGATAGCAATCTAAGAGTTATCATATTTCATTATCATGTTAACATCAAAGAAATTTAGGAGTTTTCGGTGCAACTATATGCCACTCTTATTTATCAACCTGTAATCATAGAAGCAATTAATATTTAGTTAATATTAAGGGTGAGGTTTACAATCCATTAAAAAATTTAACATTTAATTTTTTAAATATATCTGAAAATTAATTAATTGAAATTTTTTAATAAAAATGTGAATAGAATAAAGAGACAAATAGTTACTAAAAAAACTATCCTCAAAATAAATTCTCATTGACGTTTTTAATCAAATAAAATATTGAAATTATTATATTTAATTTTTATCTAAGAAATTATGTGTAAAATCTTAAGATATAATTATTATGTAAATCAAATTTCTACTGCATAAACAACAAATTTAGTATTTTTAGAATAATATGGTTTTCACAAACAAAAAATATATTTTATGCGGAATTGGGATTGGCTATTAGACTTGACGAAGAATCCGATTAATTGATTTTCCCTTCTTAACATTTTCTTTTCATTACACAAACCCTACGTGATGGAGGATATAATCTTTATTTTGAATTCGATATGTCCATCAAGTAACCAAATTGTAAAACTCTTATCTCTTTAAATTAGATCACATTATTTTGAATTTAATTGAATCCACGTAATTAAGTTAAAATCTTATATTTTGTACTTAAATTTTCAATTTATCAAATTCAACCACATAAATAAATTAAAATCTTATATTTTATACTTAATTTTTTAATTTATCAGAAAATACTAATAGGACAAAAAAGGCTTGTAGCAACCAAGATTCACCCAAACTTCACAGGCCTTAGGACTTAATTTTATTTGGAGTGTTAAATTGAATGATTAAATAATATATATATATCTTATAATTCACTAAACATAACTCCAAAAATCTTGATTCATATTTGTCATATTCGGTAGACTCTTTAACTTGGAGAAAAGAAAAACTAAGAATACCTACGTTTCTATATTTGGTTACTTTGAAGCAAAAGCAACAGTACAGACATTGGGTAATTAAAGGATTGATTTAACACGTCATGCACAAATCAAAGAGGTGCTCTATTCTCACTCGCAATTAAATAATATTATTAAAAAAATACCTCAATTTCTGGAAACCTGATAAGCTTCAAACTAATTTTAATATGATAAGTTTGAAAATGCGGCAATTTGTAATAAAATATCATATTTTATCCGAATTACAAATTTTGGTCCAAATTAATAATTTGAATTTAAAAATAATTTACTAAAAAAATAACTAAAAAAGAATAAAAAAATTCAGAAAAACTAAAATTCATAATTACAAATTAACAACATCACCTTTTTCAAGAAATTTAATTTACAAATTTAAATGAGTTAAACTTAAAATTAGTCCGAACCTAAAATAATTCAAATCCACTGATTCAAATCATCTAATTCACTGATCTAAATACATGTAATTTAAGGTTAATAATTTTTTTGATGTAATATTTAAAACTATTCATAACCTTTTTTTTTACTCTTAAATAGGAAAATAAACGTATTTTAATACATTCAAATTAACGTACTCTTGCTCTAATAATAATATTAATATCAACTGAATTAAGGCTCAATCGCATTTAAATATTTTCATATTCTTTAAAATATATATTTATATTAATAAAATAATTAGGGATCGAAAATGAAATTGTTCAGAAATTATATTATTGGGTCCAGAGGATATTAACAAATAGTAATATTTAAAATAAATAAATAAAAATAACAGGTGGAGGGTTTTGGTGGAAGGTGGAATTGGACTGGCTGTAGGCTATTGTATTGACTGTGGTCCTAAATTGGTGGTGGTTGAGATGGGGTGTTTAGCAATTCGAGGCACATGAAGAACCACATTCATGCAATTCCCACATAACTTTGGATCTCTCTCTATCTCTCCCTCTATATACCAAGTTAAAATATTTAATTGAGTTGCTGTGAAGAATTAATTAAATATTAATTTAATTATAAAATTATATTATTGTAATAATATTTTTATATTTAAATATAGAGAAACAATAATAAAATTTAAATTTAAAATATTATAATTTTTTTTACGGAAAACATCATAATATTTAAATTTTAAATTTACTATTTTAATTAAAATTTTATTTACTTATTATATATATAATAAATGTATGTCAAAATATTAATTACTATATCTTTAAGAACTATTAATTACTATGTAGAGATACTAATTAAATTAATATTTTATAGAATATGTATTTTCTTAATGAAGTATAAAACGAAAAAAAAAACATGTCTAAGTGTTTTTTTCTTACAATGTTATTAGATATTTCATTATTATTTATTAAAATATGATTTTGGGAAAGTTAATTTTTAATAACATATTTTTCTTGGAGGTATATCTCGAGGCCTATGAATGTGATAATATCCTACACTCGACTTGAACGAAAATTGAATATAAAATGCCACACTAGTTACTAAGATCCAAAAATAAAACAAATCAAAAAATCATAAATTATATTTAAGCATAATAAAACAACATATATAATGTAATGGCCCATTTTTGTCCGGGCTCATTTGTAAATAAATAGACCCAAAATAAAAATCCAAAAATAAATAAGTCCAAAGAGTCCATTTATAAATATCCAACCCAATTAAATAAATACCCCAAAACCCTTTACATAAAAATTAAAACCCAATTACAATAAGCCCATTTCTTAACCAAATACCCCAGAGTTCTTTAGCCCTAATTACATAATATTTGGCCCAAATTCTAAAGCCCAATGAAATCAATTCACATCTTAAATTCGGCCCAAAATCGAGGCCCAATATGCAAGAAAAATTGTCTCAGTATCTTGAGGATGCTGGAAGCTTCTGGAGTAAACCAGAAGGTCACCGAAAGGTCAGTCTCGTGTAAAAAAAATTTTGACAATTGGTCTCCACGTCACCAGGGTCGCTCCTCCGTACAACCGTTCCTGCAAAGAGAATACACTAGAAAGAAAGGAATAACAGAAATGGGCAGATGACAGCAAGAAAAATATTTTTTTCTTTTTACTATTTTCTCTGTAAATCCAGGCTATAAAAGCCTCATTCTGTACCTGCAAAAGGATTACACAGACCCATCCACAGAATATACACTTACATTAGCACATTGAATATTTCGAAAGCAAGAATAGAAAGGTGATTTCCAGTTTTTTTACTCGCTTTTAATTTCTTTTTTTAGAATCATTGCATTTTCTTTTTCAATATTTTAGCATTATATTTCAAAATATAAAGAAGAGTGAAAGAAGGAATCTTACTTTGTAAAGTTGCCATGAATCTTTCTTTGCTTCGTTGAAATCGGAGTTAGAGAAAGAAGTTCGAGGCTAAATCGACTTCATTGCTTGAGGGCTTGATGGCGGTAGCAATGTGTTATGCGAAACCTAAGAAAAAGGGGCTGATAGCACATTTTTTTTTGGGCTAAAAAGTTTGCTGTGTTTTGGAAGGCAAAACAATTAAAAGGGGAAGTGTAGTAGCCAATTAAAACGACGCCGCACAGGGGAAGGAGCCAAGGTCCGCGCGTTAACCCGCCTGGGGCTCCGAATTGGTGCCTTTGCACCTAAATTGGTTTATTTGTGCGGCAGGTCCCTCGTACTTGTATTGCGGCGCAATTTGCTCCCATTTTCATTTAATTTACTTTATTTTCTTTTAAATTATCCCTAAAATCTGGAATACTTTTATGTTTTAGTCCATATTTCAACACAATGTTTCATGATCAGGGATTATTTCAATATTGATCCCTGTGGATTCATGTGTGTTACATATTGTCTCCTTTTCTATTTTTACTTATTTTGTAAATTTTTCTTTTTATTTTACTTTGTTTCCACTTAAGTATTTTATTAGATTTCTGTTGTAAATTTGGATTTATTCGCTTATATATTTTCTGTTTTTTTATTTAATGTTGTATGTTCATTCTTGTTTTATTTTCATTTTTATTTATTTTGTTTATATTATTTATAATATTAATGGTGTTATTCGTATAGTTAGTTATTTATTTGTTGTAATTTAGGGTACTTGAATTCCCATATTGTTGTATATTATTTATGTAATGTTTTATGTGTCATTGTACATGTATATACATCATAATAATGGTTTCTATTCCACGAATATTATTAACATTAAATTATTATGCATATATTTAACTATTTTTGGTCCACATGATATATATATATTTGTTTTCTAAAACGAAATTACATGTTCTATATATAATTAAATTTTAACTATACATACACAAAAATAATTGGTATATGTATAATTTAAATACATTTTTAACATTAATATTTTTGTACATATTTTTAGATTTATTCACATATTTTTTATTTTCAAAAGGAAATCTCACACGTCTTGTATTATTTAAATTATTATTAAACATATTTTGTATTTACATTTAATTTCCATCTATTATTAAAACTAGGATATTCTTATATATATATATTTTAAATAAACTCATATAATTGTGCTTTTAAAATTATTACATATATAAGTTATGTTTAATTCTATAATTCATATTTTAATTAAGTAATATTTTGACATATAATTATTTCTAACATTTTCCCACATGTATATGGCATACTTTAATTTATTTTTACTAGGGTATATGTTATTATTTTCACATAACTTTTTGTAAATATTTTTCTATGTATATATATATCTTCTTTTAAAATTATTTATATAATATTTTTAAGAACTTTTTTTAAAATCATATAATTTATTGTATTTCATATTTTCCTCATATTTTTATGTATATTTTTGTTACCTATATAATTCATATATTTACTTCATTTTATACATCATTAATTTTATTTGTATACTCAATATTTATTTGTATATAAAGGTTTCACAAATTGACTTGGAATATTATCTTATATCATATATTGTTATACTTGCATATTATTATTTAAATTATCTTGTGAATTATCAATTTTCGAATAAATTTGTGTTAAAAATCTTATGCATGATTTGATTTGAATTTTGAAATTTATAATAATTATTTCAATAAATATCCCAAATTTTGTGCAAATGTGTCAACTTATATATGCTATATAATTCTTCATTTTTTTTATGCACATTTTTTACATCATTTTATTTTGTGTTATAACTATGTATGATACTTTATAATAATTATTCATTTTTCATGCTTAAAAGTTTTGTTTTTTTTACAATGATTATTAAACAAGGTTATTTGTATTTTGAGTATATTGTTTCATATGTTTTTTTACAATATATTAAATATTTCATCAATTTTAAAATGAGTAAACATGTTTTTAAACGAATTTCTAATTTTTTGTTATTCAAGGTTTCGAAATAAGGCAATATCTAGTGTTTGGGGAATTTGGGAGAGTTGTGCTCAATCGTACTAGGTATGACTTTCCCGAAGAACCAAATATTTAGATAACCTCTTTTATAATTTTTCAAAAGTCGAAAATTGATCGCATTTTAGAGGTATAAGGGATTGTATCCAATCGTACTGGGTATGAAACCGCATATCTTTGGAACGAGAGATTTTCGATCACCAACTCGAACTATTTAAACATTTTTATATATTTCAAAAAAAAACCTTTCCTTTTAAATCTTTAAGGACAGCCTCAAATCAATTTGGTACCAGTTTTTGGGCGTAATGAAGGTGCTAACCCTTCCTCATACGTAATCGACTCCCGAACCCCTTTTTTTTTACTAAACCAAATTTACTTTGTTTTTTTCATTAAATAAAGCATTTTAATAGGCGATCCAATCACACCTAAATCAAAAGATTGGTGGCGACTCCACACTCGATTTTTTAAAGTCGATCCCCATTGTTTTTCAAAATAAAATAGGGTTTCGACATATAATGTTTACAAGTGTTACTAAGGTACCACATATTAAAATAAAACTTAAACAAGCTTTGAAACTTCATTCGAGGTCTAAAATACATAAATTGTGAGCCAGGTACTGATACCTAGGACATTTATACCAATACAAGTGTCAAAAATTCAAATAATGAGCTATAGTGATTCCTTGTATCAATACACTAAAGGGCATGTATTGTACTAAAAATTTAGGCCTGTTTGCTAGGTTCAGGCTTTGCCCGACCCGAAAAATAGGCCTAAAATTTTACCCAAACACAACCCAGATAAAAATGCTAAAACTTGGACCCGACCTGGCCCACCCATATTATTTTTTAAATAATTTTAAAAAATTAATAATAGATCAAAAATACTAAGATAGATGCAACTTAACAAACAAATGCCTCTAAAATAATAACAAAATTAACAAATGTCTTTAAAATAATAGCAAAATTAACAATAAAATAAGTTTTATACAATATCCAAATAATAACAACAAAATAGTAGCAATATAGTAGTAAAATGATAGCAAAATATGGAGAAAACAACAAGAAAATAATATTAAAAAAAACAGAGTTTTTTTGTCTTTTAGTGAATTCAGGCTGGGTTGGGCTCAAGCCAAAAATGGCTTACTTGAGGTCAGGCCCATTTTTTAAACGAGTCTTACTTTTTTGTCCAAGCCCATTTTTCGAGGACTATATTTTTTCCCAAACCTTCCTACATTTTGGGCAGGCCTTTGGGCCAGGCTGAGTGGCCCAACTCATGAGCAGGTCTAACTAATACCTTAAGGCTCTATATCGATACAAGTCTCCTCTATTCCAAAATTTTGGTTACCGACTTCAACGTATCGTAACTTTGAGGCTAAGGTACCAATTCATCATATATGTGGAATCAATACTTAGGTATGAAGTTTTGATACCTGTAATAGGCCCAAATCGCCCGACCCATTATAAACCAAAATAAATATTACAAAACCAAAAATAAAAAAACAAAAATAATAAACAGCCCAAAATAAACTAATGTCCATTTACAGATTATTTAACCAAAAAATATATATACAGCCCAATTATTAAACTAAACCAAACCTATTGCGGCCCAATAATTATACCCAAAGTCTTAAACCCAATAAACCCAAAAGCCCAATCTAAAACTAACCCTAGCCCAAACCCCAGTTACTGATCGGCGCTGCAGCAGTAGTCTGCACTCATGGCCGCTCATTCTCGAAGCAGGCTCATAGAGCCCAGGCCAGAAGCTCCTGGAAGTCACCAGTAGCCAGCCAGGATTGGGCTCTCCATGAACGATCCCAAGCACGGCTTCCTTCGCACGCGCCCCTCCTTGTGCTCCTGTACGGATACTCCTGCAAAACAACATGCGAGAAGGAGAATAACAGAATTTACAGCAAATAAAATGTAATTTTATTTTTATTTACTCTGTAAATCCGGCTATAAAAAGCCGTCGAATGTACCTAAAAAAAACTTACGCATGCACACTATACGCATACTGAATAGAAAAATTCAAAAACGATTTCAAAAGGTGATTTTTTCCTTTTTCCTTTTAATTCTCTGTTTTTTTTTAATCTATTTCCATCAAGCTTTTTTATCTACATCTTAAAAGCAAAAGTAAAAGAAAAAGTGTGATCTGACCTTGCGAATAGGCCGTTGGTTCTTTTTTACTTCGTTGAAATCGAAGTCTAGAGGGAACCTCAAGGTTAAGAATTGACTTTTCGAGGCCTTGAAACTGCTGACCGCCGTCGTGATGGTGGATCGATGTTGAGGCTAAAAAGGGGTCTAGAGTTTGCTGGTGGAGAAGAAATGAGGCTAGGGTTTGGGTTTGGCTAAATATGTTGGTTTAAGTCATTATATATGACCACAAACGGCACCGTTTTAAGCTTAGCCCAATAGCTCCCAAAACGGTGTCGTGTTGATCATACCCGGTCCGATCCGATCTTCTACCCCTAGGATCCGCTCATTTTTGCAGAGAGAGGATAATGTCACGATTGATCCTTCCCCTCGCGCGAGCATTCAATTGTGTCTTATTTGATTTATTTTGTTTTTTAAATTTGGCTCTATAATTTGCGCGCGTTTTCATTTTAGTCCGCTACTCAGCGCTGCGTTTTAGGACTTGGATTATTTCCAGTTCTAGTCCCTATACATTTGCGTGCATTACATATTGGTATTTTTGATTATTTTATTTGTAAATTGTCCCTTTTGTTTCAATTTTGTTTTAATTAAGTTTTTTTTATCCTCATTTTTTTATTCACTGCACATTCATTTTCTTTTACATGCTTTATTACTTGCTTTGATATTTTGAGTTGCTTTGATAATTGAATTTTGTTTTAAAAAACATTATTATAATCTTTTCTCTTTTATTCTATCATTTTAATAATTTGTATACTATTTGTAATAAATTTTATTTTAGTTTATGTATGCTATTAATTTTATGTTATTTTATAATTTCTTTTGAATTTATTCACATATTTTAATGTTTATATTCTTTTTGTTAGTTAAGGAGAAATTCATCTATTTTATGTGCCATTTAAGTTATTATTAAGCATATATTTAGTACTTATATTTGACCTACATACGTTATTAAAGCCATGTTATTTTATACATATAGTTTTTTTTGTATATTTGTATATATAATTGTGTTTTCTTAAAATTTATTACATATATAATTTATGATAAAATTAAGTTAATCTTATAATTCATATTTTAATTCCATGTTATTTTAACATACAATTATTTCTAAATTTTTTTCACATGTACATAACCCATATTAAATTATTTTTACTATAGTCCACGTTATTGATTTCATATTATTCTATGTAAATATTTTTTATGTATGTATATATATATATTTTCCTTTAAAATTATTTATGTGTATAATGCGTTTTTTTAAGGACCATATTTTAAATTGTACAATTTACTTATTGTATACACTTTCATATCTTATTATCTTTATGTATGTATTATCAAAATGTGTCATTAACCCAAATCAATTTATTTCATGTAAAATTATTTTATACATCATTTATTTCAAAATTCCATTTGCACATACATCTATATTGGAACATATGCTTGATTTATAAACATCACTAAATTCATGCATTTTATACAATAGTTTTTTATACATAATTATATATATTTTTTTAAAAATCTATTACATATATAATTTACGGAAAAATTAATTTTATATACATTATTAATCTCATGCTATTCTTTACAAGTAATTACTTCTAAATCTATTTAGATAATTATATGTATTGTATCTATTATGTTTTCTAAATCAATTCATCAATTCATATAGTATATATTATGTGTTCATTATCATTTTAAATTCGTCTTATACTATAGTGTTTTTTTTAATTTTCATTTTGTTTTGTATATTTTGAATGGATTGTATTAGGCTATTTATCATTGTTGTACTATTTTTTTCTGTTTTTTTATTGTTATCCCAATTGTTCTCCATATGTGCTTTGTGCTTAGAAAGTTAGTTTCATTTTGCTTAGATTAATTATATTCAATTGTTTGATTTGATTGATTAAATAAGGTTATGTTATCTTCATTTACCAAAGATCGTACTTTATGCATGTGTATTATCCCTTATTTTCATTTTTTTAGTTTATAAATGTTGCATTATAATTTTCAATTTAAAAAAAAACCTCAATTGGTCCATTTCAAGTAAAATCGATACGTTTTGAAATAGTTTACAACCATTTATTTAAATTGTTTTTGCAAAAACAAGGCAATGTTCAGTATTTAGAAATTCGAGAAATCGTGTCCTACCGTGCTGGGTTTCGATTTTTCGTTGGACTAAATATTTGGACGTCCTTTGGTAATTTTTGACCTAAGAGCTTTTGGAAGTCAAAACTCAATTGTGTTCTCAAAAGTATAAAGGATCATGTTGTATCGTGCTGGATGTGATGCTTTATGCCTTTGAAACGAGAGAATTTCGATGACCAGCTTACACCACTCAAATGTTTTAATAAGAACCATATTTCAAGATTTCTTTTCTAAAATTTTAAACATAAGGACAACATGTGACCAATCTGGTACCAATTTTTGGGCGTAGTGAGGGTACTAACACTTCCTTATACGTAATCGGCTGTCGAACTCATTTTATTTTAAAATTTACATAGATAAAAAATGTTTTAAATGAAATGTTTTATTAGGTGATCCAATCACACCTAAACAAAAAAATTGGTGGCGACTCCACATGTTGTTTAAAAGTCGATTTCTATTTTTCTTCAAATAAAAATGGCTTCGACAATACCTATTTCAGAAACTAATATTTTTTGCCTAATTGGTCATTCTGATACTTATGTACGAGGTTCTGATATCAAATCAAGATTATAACATGTTACGGTAGCATGTAATCACATATCACAAAATTTATCATCATAAGATCTTTGTAATGGTATTCAAAGTTACTAGAACTATCCAATCTATACCAAATGAACCAACTGCAAAAACAACATCAAACACTAACAAAATGTCCCAAAACTAAAAGTTAAAAGCCTAAGTTTATGCCATACACTACTAGTTAAGTATAAAAGACTTTACATGTAACGCCTCAAAAATTTTTGATGTCGTAATTTACCACATTTCGGAGGTTGAACTAATTAAATGTTTGTGTATGAGCATCAAATCAAATGTCAAATTTTCAGTTAAATAAATACAAGAACCATTAATATTTAAGCTGCAAATTTTTTTGATCGTAGAATTAAAGTTGTGACTTGATTGAGAGGAATCGAAAATAAGACTTTAATTAAAGAAAGAAGGATTAAGTGGTGAGACATCTAATTGGGGGACTTATGAACAATTTGACAAAGTAAAAAAAGAAAAAGAGGTAATTTACCCCTTAAGATTTTAGTGGAAGGTCAAGGCTAAATGTCGTTGATCACCATTAAAGAATTTTTACTTCCTTTAAGTTGTGAGATTAAGGCCTCCACTAGAAAAAAAATAAAACATATATATATACACAATTCCTTGAGATAAACTAGTAGATAGAAAGAGAATTATCTTAGCTTTATTCCCTATAATCGGTGTTGAGAAGAAATATTGGGGAAGCCATTGTCGAAGGTAAGTATTTTTTTAATTCAAATAATTAGTGTTTTAGTTTAAATTTGTTAATTCTAGTAATGAAATTTTATTACCCATGATTACGAATGCTCGTATTTGTTAAATGGAAATGTAGATAGATGGCTTCTTAAGGCCTTTCGATTGAGAGAGTAATAAATAAGTGAGGCTTCTATTTTCCCATGCATATTAAGGTTTTAATGAAATTTGATTGAGTTAATTTGGTCTTGTTGTAATAATTCTTACTTGATTTTTATTCTTGTGTATTGAAGCTAAAGAAGACAAGGGTGGAGAAAATTCAAAGGAAAGCAAAGCTTTGGTCTTGAGCTTGTTTTAAGGAAACTTTGTTAATGTATGTCCCACAAATCCTTTGTTGTTATGTATTGAGTGTTCAATTAGTACATGTTAATTAGTAATTTAATTATTGGATAAACATAAGTTTATTGATAAAAACATCAACAAAGGAATATGCTTAATTAGTTAACTTATTTAAAAAATATGATAACTAATGTCATGATCATTAATAAACAGTTAGTTGATATTAAAAAAAAATAGTAAAAAGACTACCTTATTAGAAAGTTAAGTGTTATGACTTAGTAATCTTATTATTATTATTTTGATGTTACTTAGTAATCTTATTATTAACCTTGCTCATGATACTTAGCCATGGCAAAGGAAACTTTAGTAAACTTTATAAATGAGAAGCAAGTTTCAAGGTAAGATAGTTATTACGAGTTGTTTGATTTGAATTGTTATGGTATATGATTAAGTATTGTACTGTGAACATTGATTTTGATTTCATTAAAAGTAAAAAATAAAAATTATAATAAAAAGGTGAATTGAGTAATTGAATTTATGCTTAAATAGGAGGAACTAGTGACAAATCAACGAAACTTTTCACATTGAGCTCTTGTAAATCGTAGTGTGAGTCTCATCGCATATAGTTGGCAAGACATAAGATAACAATATTATATTTTTCTTATGATTGCATTGCGAGTTGTAGGAGTTCGGCTGGTTTATTGTTTCACACTTTGTACACCTTCGGAGTACTGTTATTGTTATCGTTCGAGCTTTGCACGTATTTGGTGTGCGGATTGGATCCATGTATCCGACCTTGACCTCCGCTATCATTTATATAAGGGCAATACCATATTAAGTAATAGTATTATTAACGATCTTGGTTATGATAACAATATATAGAACTTGATTAGTAAAGTGCTATATATCTTGGTAATCGAATTGAAACTCCAATCATAAACTTGGATTTGAAATTGTATAAGACATTGCAAAATGATTTATCATCATTCTTATATTGTGGTAGAAGGTTATGAACTATAACGATATAATACTAATATCATAATATTATATTGCATCTTGTGTACATTAGAACTTGATTATTGTTAAAAATTGGTTAGTTAAAATTTACTAATAGAACGTGTTTTATGGTTAATCTAAAATGAATCATACATACTTATTTGAAAGAATTATGTTTTGTCTTATACTTTACTTTGGATTCATAGTATCACACTGAATATTTTTATACTCAATGCACCGTTGTTGTCTCTCATGCATAGGGCCTACAATTTGTTTACAAAAATTGAAGAGTTCTATCACTTCCTATGAGTCATGACTACCATTTATAAAAATTTATAGTTTATTAGATTTTCATATCTTTCTATCCATAGTGGCATGTACATAAGTTGTCTTAATATAAGACCTTTTTTTGTATTTTGTGGTCTATATAAAAATTTAAGAGTGTATGTGTGGAGTATGTCTTATGAACATTAATAAGTAGGTGCTTATGATTATGTTTACCCTATGTATGACGGGTATGTTAAATAGGTTTCTATGCTCGTTATTGATGTTTAAGTATGTATTTAGAGGTATGTTTAGACATTGGGAACACATGTATCAATACATGGTTGTACATCCTTAGGCCATAGTTAGACCGACCTAATGGACCCTAAAGTCATCAATTATACTATAGATTGCCCATATTAGAACATTGGATTAGATAAACTTTTAATTAGTTTCCAATCATCGACTGTATCATAAGAGATGCCCTTTGGCATTAATGTAACATTGTGTAATCAGGGCCATCTCTGGATCGCTTTAGAGGGTGTTACATTACAAAATCCAAAGTGTAGCTGAGGCTCCCTCGAACATACTGATCAAAGCTAAAATTATTCTCTAAGAACCCGAATACCTATGCATAGAACAAAACATTAGCAAAAGCTTAGTGGTGCTTAACCAAAACCAGCGCTACAATATATATCATTAAACAGAGAAGAATACTAGTAATAATTATCAAGTCAAGAATATAACACGAAGAACATACGAATAGCAACAAACATCACTAAACCTCTACATGCATAGATATTTGGAAATTACATTTCAGTAGTCAAGTATACCATAAAGCACATCAATCACTATTTCATATCTTTGAGATACCAACTTTCGAATATCTCAATTATCAATTTTTTATTTCAACATAACATTATTACATTGAATTATCTATATTGAATTTTTTCACTATTTATCAAATATAGAAACAAAGAATGAATATGCGGATAGTCCTAAGACACTCAAAATACTGCTCATAGGTGATAAAAATGATATCAATACTCCAATGCGTATATATACACGACTTCTTTAGACACTCTAAATACTACATAGAAGTGTCACGTATATGCTCCCAAACACAAATATCATATGGTATGTTAATTATATCCAAACCTTTTACAATTTATTTAATAGGGCATTATAACTTTTAATAACTTCATAAAGTCAATAAACCATCTATGATCCTCTTGCCTAAACCATTACATATATGACAGAATCTTGGAAATTACCATCCTAGATAACTTCCCAAATATGGTCAGCTCAGCAACCTCATATACGGACCCAACATGCATGTTCCATCCACTAAAATTACCTTACCCCCTTCAAATATATCATTCACACTCTCATGAAGTTCTAGGCTTCCTTCAAAATATCTGGGACAAACCTGAATTGTTATTTCTCCAGATCAAGGTGTTGGTACTCCATGATGTGAAAGCAGATTTGGGGCACTCACGCTTTGAATAATGCATTCCACTTAAAAATAGTCTCTGGTATACTGGAAAACACTACTAATCCAAGTACAACATTTTGAGAAAATTCAAAATATACAAATACATTTATTTTCATAAATAAGAACATTGAATTTTATTGAATTTAAATACATTAACATATCATTTCATGACTCATCGATCAACTTTTTGACGCATCCATGTTAGGTCATTCTTGTAGAACATATGGTCTAACCAACCACCAAATATGTTCTCATATTTGATGCAATAGAAAATATTAAAACTGGTATTGGAACACATTTTAAGATTTATTAAACAATGTGATATCTTTTACCTTCGGTTAAGATGGAATTCCCGCGATTGAGAAGAGATAGGCGCTAACCACTGTATGCATATTTATGCTCTTAATTGTAGAAGCAAACAACAACCATTGACTTGGTTAATTGGCTCACAAATAGCCTTGGTAAGCACTTTATAGAGATATGTTAGAGTAGTAGAACCCAATTGAACCTAGTTGCCATTTGAAAATCCTCCAACAGTGGAAGAAACATGGTATGGACCTTGTTCCCGGACTTGTTTGGGAAAAACATTCCTCTGACTGTTAAGAGCATCTAAGCTCTGACGTAGCGGTCCATCTCTACAATAATGGCATGTGGTGGAAGGGCTAGTTTAACAAGCTTTTCAACCATGTGCACTTCAATTAGCACCCATCTAAATCATTCAACATTTAATTACCTTGACTAAACAACACCCAACAACTACATGCACACTGACTCTGAATCGATGCCACTCAAACCGATCATTAACTCTCGTTGATTGGAAGGCTAGTTATTAAGGTGACATCTTGTGGCATGATGATCACTTGCCCGCATGAGAAATAGAATGTAATGGTTTCTAGCTTCAATCTTTCCACTAAGGTAGAAACTAATTTTGGAATGACATGGAAATTTTTTATCTTAGATGCCACAAATAAACTAACATCCTTTAAGCATTGTTTGATACGAGGATTAAGATTTGGGAAGTGTAAATTGTGTCGGGCCCAGAGAGTTCGATCTATTGGCTGCTAAAAATCATAAAAAGTAATATTAAATTTTAAAAAATGTTAAATATATTTCTACAATATTGAAAATTATTAAAAAATAATTAGGAGATTTTATCATGTTGTGGGCGTAATTGACGATGTGGCTGGTTATTTTCTGCTTAAAATATAAGTGAATAAAAGAATTTCATTTTTTGTAGGGTTGAAAAGTTGGCAAGCTTGAGAGTTAAAAAGTATAAGAAGATTTTAGAGTGAGAAGAAAATAGGGAAGAGGTTATAGAGTGGAAGTCGACAACCATAGGAGCGAACTTCCACTACTCAATGTAGTTGGTCAAACCAATGACAAAATAAATATGTTGGTCAAGCCTTAAACTTGAAATCCACATTCACGAGTTTTAGTGAGTTGATTTGATACTATACTAAACTTGACACCCATAAGTGTCAAAGTAGTCCTAAAGAAGAATATTTTGATAAATAAATTTTTCACATATATATAATTTAAATAATATTATTATTAATGGAGAAAAAAACTTAACTATATACAAGGGACTTGAAAAGATCCCGAGCCAATGTTTAATCAAATTCATTGACCTATTTAATAATAGAATTTTTAAAATTTTGTAATTATAGAGCCCAACCCATCTACAAGCATAGAATTTGGGCTTGTTGGAGAGAAAGGATTTGGAATTTAAGTTTTTAAAATAGAAAATTTTTCATTTAGATATTTTAAAATTTTAATTTAGTAAAAGTAAAATTATACTTTAACTCTTAAAAATGTTAAAAATTGATTTAATTTTTTTAAATTATAAAAATATAAATTATTAAAACGGTGAAATTGTATTTTTACTATTGTAAAAACTACAATTTAATTTCGACTCTTAAATTTTTTTTTTAGTTTGCCCCTAATTCAAAATCAACTCATCACAAGAAACCCAACTTTAAACCCAAAACTATATGTACAATCTCAAATTTGCCCGGGCCCAACAAGCCTAAATCAAATACAAAGCAGACTCTAACCCAATACCCACTAAACTAAACCCAACTGTAAGCCCAAACAGAAAGGAAAAAATCAGATTTTTCAAACCCTAGGTGCGTCGCACCTAGGGCATTCTGAACACCTGCTCCACCGTCACATCATCAGCGCAAGTGGCACACCTGCTCCACTGTTACCACCGCCGTTTAGCTGCAAGAAGAACAGAGCAATCAAGTAGAAAAACAAGTTGTAAATTGGCTGTATAAAAGCCTAAAGATCAAATGTAATAAATTTTTTTTTGGATAAATAAAAAAGCATTCGTTTTTTACAAAATAGTGATTCCAGTGATATCAAAAACACAAGAATAACAACAAATTGGGGAACCAAAATCCAAGATCACATTCGAAGGACTAAGGTGATTTAGTTTTTATTTTCGTCCTATCTTCGATTTTATTTCCTCGTATATATACGTATATTATAAACAAAAAAATAAAAAAAGAAGAAGAAAAAACGTACCTTTTCGACTTTCTGGCCACCGTGTGCGGTGGTCGGCGCGGCGGCGACTGGTCAGAACCCTCGCTGGAGTAGGGGCCTTTACAGAAAAAAAAGGGAGAAAGAAGAAGTTTTTTTTTTAAAACAGAGAAATAATGAAGGTTTTTTAAAAAAAAATCTGATTTATATAGGCCACCAAAACGACGTCGTTTTGGGACTGGCCTTTAAACGCCCAAAACGACGTCGTTTTACCCCCTTTGACCGGATCCAACCTGCTCCAGTTGAAGATCTGCGTGTTTTCTAACGGAAGGGCTAATTGCACTTTTAGCCCTTCCGCTTTTAACCATTTTGTAATTAAATTTTTTGTTATTTTTAATTTCGCCCAATAATTCATTTTTTGTTTCATTTTAGCCCCACGCAAAATGCTACATTTAGAGGGACTGGGATATTTTCTTTTTCGTCCCTTCACGTTGCGTGTGTGTTACAATCTGGTCCTCCCTTTCCTTTTTCATTTTGAATTCGTCCCAAAATTTCGTTTTAAGTCTGATTTAGTCCTTTTTTTTGTTATTTTGCTGTTTTACTTTCAAATTAATTGTTTTTATTATTATTTTCTATCATTTATTATTACTATTAATTATAAATAGTACTACTTTTATTATTATTATTATTATTATTATTATTATTATTATTATTATTATTCATACATATATATTATTATTTATATTATTACTATCATTAACGCTCTTATTATTGCTATTATTATTCCTTTTACTATTACTACTATTATTACTATTATTACTATCCTTTTTATTCTTATTTTTATTAATATTATTATTATAATCTTATTTTATTACTATTATCATTTTTTTAAAATTATTGTTACTATTATTATTTTTACCATTTAATAAATTATTATTACTATTTTTGTTATTATTATTACTATTGTATTATTACTATTATTATTATTATTATTGTATTTACTTATACGTTATTATTTTTATATCAACTAATTTAATATATATATATATTTAGCACACTTATTTTGTTTATATATCATTACTCTTATTATTATCATTTCATCATTTATTTTATTTATATCTTTGTAAATAATTCCAACTTTAGATTATTTATTATTTGTATTATTGTTATTATTACTATTTATTATTACCATTATTATTACTATTACTTTTACTTTTATTACTATCACTATTTTTTTTTATTTTCTATTACTATTATCATTAATATTATTACTAATATTAATATTCTTATTATTACTATTATTATTATTATTATTATTATTATTATTATTTTATCATGTTTTATATTTTTATGTATTTGCTTATTTCATTTTTCTTATGCATTTGTTTATATTTTTATATTACTAGCCTTGCTTTTATTTCATCTTTTTATAATTGCTCATATTATTGTTATTGACACTGTCGCACCTATTATTATGTTATTATACGTATTAGTACCATAATTTGCTTTTATATTTCACTATAAATCACGTCATATTTTTACTCGATACATTAAAATGTTTTTATAAATAAGCAATATTTCGTATTTCGAGATTTGAGAAAATCGTGCTCTAACTTACAGGGTTTCGATTTTTCTCATTTAACCTAAATAACAGAATATGCTTTTAAAATCGCAATACGAGTTTTGAATAAAACGCTTATTCTCGGAAATACGAGGTGTTGTGCCCTAACTTACTGGATATGACATCTTGTTACCTCGGGATAAGATTTTTTTTAATAAAGGTAATTCGGTATTTAGAAGTTCGAGAGATCGTGTCCTAACTTACTGGGTTTCGATTTTCCTCGTTTACTCTAAATAATCGAATATCCTTTTAAAAGGGTTAAAATACACGAATTTTAAATAAAAGGCAAACTCATTCTCAAAAGTTCGAGATGTCGTGTCCTAACTTACTGGATGTGACATTTTATTACTCCGAGACGAGAAGGTCTTTAACATTCGAGTGTCTATTACAAAAAGAGGGATCGTATTTTAAAGTCTTTCAAGTTTTCAATTTTCGACACTAAGACATTAATTAATCATCTAGGTACCAATTTTGGGCGTTACGAGGGTGCTAATCCTTCCTCGTGCGTAACCGACTACCGAACCCATTTTTCTGAATTTCGTAGACCAAAATCGTTGTTTAAATAAATCAAACCGTTTATTAAAAACTAACTCTCCGCTCTTTCATTTTCGTCGATCCCGTTTTAAAAAAAATGGTTTCGACAGCTTGGCGACTCCACTGGGGACCCAAATAAGAGAGTCAAGCCACAAGTTGATTAAATTTTATCTTTTTGTCGAAAATTGAAAATTTGGTTTTGATATACGATCCCTTCATTGCATTTCACCAGTTTTTCTTACGATTTTCATCATTTTATTCCTATTTTCTTTATTGCTTCAAGTTTTTATGTATATATCCTCGCACATGCATTGCATGACCGCGCGGTTACACCCTTTTAAGTGGGAGTGAGAAACTATTCCTTCGTGAGGTCTTCACCTCCGTGCAGGATAGTGGATTGCTTTCGAAATACATCCGTACCTGTGTCTTCATGAGGTTTTCACCTCCGTGCAGCCATAGGGAAATGTATTCCCCTAAACTGAACTCGGTCCACATGAGCCTATAATGGGTGAGGATCGAGGAATCTGTTGGTTCGGGTACCTCTACTTTAGAACCAAACCACATATAGCGAGCCTTAAGAGCCTAACCCTAGGTAGAGCCACTCCAAACCCTAGCGGTTACCCAGATAGGTGTCCTATATTTTTTTTCCTCCTATGCTAACGTGCTTTGTTTTGTTTTGATTGCATTGCATTTTCATTATTGAAAGGAGGTGTTAAATCACATTCGATTACTAAATAGAAAAGCTTGTCATGGAAAATAGATTTCGTGATAAAGTGGAATATAATATGGTCGTCCGAATATGGTCCGAGTAAACAACAAGAGAAGGCTAATAGTTCATGAAGGAATACACGACTTTGCTTCATCGCTTGAGGATTCAAGCCAACAAAGATTATTCGAAAGCCGTCATGTCTTAAAGAAGCTGAAAAGCATCGCAAGGATAAGTGAGCAATGGGCTGCGGTCTGGATCGAGTAGAAAAGAGATAATAAAGACATCTTTTGGAAAATTCGCAAGATCTGACTAGACCATAACATCCCGATATGAAGAAAAAGATCGGTGTCTTCGCTTGGAATATAAAGACAAGGCCGCATATGTAATCCACTTTATGCAAAGAAATTTGTTTTCTAAAAAAGTTATTCTAACGGAATTGAATTCAGAATCAACGCATCTCTTTCTTTTTGCATCCATCCCATGCATTTGCATTGCATTTCATCACATGCATTAGATTTTCACAAAAAGGGACCCTAATTAGGTAAAATTATTTTAGTTAACTTGGGAACCGACAAAAGTCAAATGACTAGACATCTTTATGGTACATGAAAAAGGATAAAAAATATGGATCAAAGATTGGAAAGACTTGAACAACTTCAAAGAGAGACGCAAGATGTAACACCCTAAATTTGGGCCTAGAAGTTTTGGGCCTTGAGCATGGGAGCGGTTGAAGGCAGCTTATAATATTCTGTTGTGCGTGAAAATTTTGTAGTTGAAGGCTTGTTTTAGTGGTTAAGTGTGCTGAGAAGTGTTGGAGAAGTCTTGGGTTCAAACTTGTACTCTAGCAAAAATTTTGGTTTAAGGTGAATCAAACCCTGGGTGTAGTAGATAGGCCTTAAGAATATTGTTGGAGAAATTGTGACACAAAAAGCCTTGCGGCTTAGTGGCAAGTAGTGTGTGGAGCATTTGAGAGGAGGCATGGGTTCGAATCCCATGGCAAGCAAATAGCATTTATTTTGCTAACAGGGGGCGGCAAGAGTTGGTGTTGAATTTTTAAACTCTGATGATGGAGGGATCCCACATCGGGAAGCTAACATAAGAGTGGATACGAAGCTGGCTTTAAATAGAGAGAACCAAGAGGAGAGTAAGGTACCTTTCATGGCTGATCCCTTTCGCTTTATTGCGTGCTCGTTTGGGTTGGGCGTCGGCTAAAAGTGTTCAGAGCGTGGATTAACTCCAGTCTCCAATCAGGTGTGTATTTCTTACTACTCTAGCTGTAGGATGGCTACTTCGGGCCGCGATGGGCTAAAAGGGGTCATGTGGGCCTAATGGGCCTACGAGCCCAATTGGATAAGTTGTTTGATTGTGTAGTAAATATTGGGCTAGGCTAGGTGAATCTAATATTTGTGGCTAGATTTGGGCTAAAAGGGCCACACGAGCGTGTGGGCCCATTTGGGCCGGGAAAGGGCTTTAGGCCCATTCGTATTGTTATCCCTGTTTAGAATACTTTAGTTTACCAAATTACCAAAATACCCCTGATTTGTAAATTACCAAAATACCCTTGGTTTACAAAATTACCAAAATACCTTTGGTTTGTAAAATTACTAGAATACCCTTGGTTTATTAAATCACCCAAATACCCCAATTTGTAAAATTACTGAAATACCCTTAGTTTGCAAAATTACTGAAATACCCTCAATTTGTAAAATTACTGAAATACCCTCGACTTGTAAAATTACCAAAGTACCCCCGATTTACAGAATTATCGTTTTACCCTCGATTTACAAAATTATTAAAATACCCCTGTAGGGTAGAATTATCGAAATACCCTTGTAGGGTCAAAATACTGAAATACCCTTATAGGATAGAATTACCGAAATACCCCTGTAGGGTAGAATTACTGAAATACCCCTGTAGGGTAGAATTACCGAAATACCCCTATAGGGTAGAATTACCGAAATACCCCTGTAGGGTAGAATTACCGAAATACCCCTGAGGGTAGAATTACTGAGATACCCTTGTGGGTAAAATTACTATTTTGCCCCTAGGGTGTTAAATGACTGTTTTGCCCTTGTGGGCAAGTGACTGACTTGGACTGTGTGGTTGACGGATTTGATTATGAATATATGTTGGTGATATGAATGGCTTGACAATGATTGTTTGATTCAAATATGGGCATGAAATTCTGCATACGTGACATGTTGCATGGGTTGGGATTTTGTATGGAGGAAGATCTGATATGGATCCACCGGTGGCTTTTAAGCCCAATATATGATTATTGATGACTCTGTGTCGATCATATTTACCCGAGGCTGTGTGCCGACTATATTACCGTCGCTGATGGCTATGTGCCTAACATGATACAACTACCAATGGCTTAAAGCCAATTATTTTGATTATGGCTTTGCACTAACCTACATATGGCTCTGTGCCAACCTGATTATGGCTATGTGCCAAACGTATTTGCCTAAGGCTATGTGCCAATATATGGTTATTGACGACTCTATGTCGATCACATTTACCTAGGGCTGTGTGCCGGTTATGTTACTCTAGTTGATGGCTATGTGCCTAACATAATGCAGTTATCGATGGATTTGTGCCACGTATTCTGTTAAGTGGCTTTACCACTTTATCTGTTTCTGGTGGCTATGCCACAAATATCTGTTCTGGTGGCTCTGCCACAATATTTGTATCTGGTGACTCTGTCACAATATCTGTTCTGGCAGCCATGCTACAAATTCTGTGGTGTATAGCGGATGGGTGGGTCGAGTTGTCTCTCCACATGGAGTGTAGGGTTGGTACGGGGGTGTATACGGCTGGACTGGGTTGGGATTGCATTCACATTCTGATTTTGATTCTGTTACCTGGTACTGATTCTGATTTTGATTCTGTTACCTGATTCTGGTTCTGATTATGATTCTGATTCTAGTTCTGATAATGTTTCTTATTCTATAATGGGTTAAAGCCCATCTGGTACTGTCTGTTATAGTGGGCTAAGGCCCATTTGATACTGAAATTGTAAGTAAGGCTGGGACCAGACTTTTAATTCTTTTATATGACTAACTGTTCCTTTTTATAGTAGGGGGATTTCACACTGAGTTTTCGTAAACTCACCCCGTTTATTAACCTTTCAGGTAATTTCCAGCCTTAGACGGATCGGGGCTGCGAGGGGCTCGGAGGAAGCCACACACACTGTTTATGTTACAGTTTTGATTATTGCTTTTAAATGTTTTTATGTGGGTTGTAGTAAAGACGTTGTAATTTTCTGGATTTCAAATTTGGAATTTTATTTATTGTTCTTATAATTGCTAGTATTAGAACACGGTTTTCCAAAGCAACTACTATTGTTCAAAACATCACGTAACCGCAATTGTTTTTAAATTAAGCTTCCACAACTGCCAGGATTTTTACAAAGTTGTTAAGAATGTTATTCAGCTGAGGTTTTCTAACAAGGTTTAAAAAGGGTATAAGTTTTTAATTATTAAGAAAGGTTTTTAATAGAAACATGGTTTTCGAAAAACACTTCAATGTGACACGCCAGATTCGAGCCAAACTTCCAGGCCGGGTTTGGGGTGCTACACAAGACCTGTTACAAATGCAAATGCAAGAGCAATTGGCGAAGATCCAGCAAGATATGAGGGACCAAGTGCTATAGTCCCAAAGGGATATGATGAATCAGCTGTCCCAATTGCTGACTAAGGGGCTAGAAAAAGGAAAGAGCTCCATGATCAATGCTAAGGAGGAAAATAAGGGGCCTCTCTACCTTCCGGGTTTCACCCCGACAAATGCTCAAACAGATCCGCAAGGTGTACCTATTATCAGAACCCAGCAATATCAAACCGATACCTCAGTACCAGTGGATTACCTGATAGGCTTAGGCTCCAATCCGGGGGGCAATCCAACCAATCCTATAGTTCCTGATCTGGATGAAATGAAAAAAGCAAAGAGGGAATTATCAAAGCATCTCGGGGATCGGTATAGATGGTTGGAAGAAAAATTTAAAGTAAGGGATAATGTTGAATACTACTGTGAGATTGATGCCAAGGATCTGAGTTTGGTCCCTGATCTAATACTCCAGCTAAAATTTAAGACTCCAGAGTTTGGAAAGTAGAATGGGACTAGTTGTCCTGAAGCTCACATCACAATATTCTGTCGAAGGATGACAGGATATGTTAATAACGACCAATTATTAATTCATTGCTTCCAAGACGGTCTGATCGGGTCAGTAGCTAAATGGTACAATCAATTAAGTCATGCTAAAATCAATTCATGGAAGGACTTAGCACGGGCTTTCATGAAGCAATATGGCCATGTGACTAACATGGCACCCGACAGAATTACATTACAGAATATAGAAAAGAAGCAAAGTGAGAGCTTCAGGCAATATGCCCAAAGATGGAGAGAGGTAGCAACACAATCCAGCCACTTTTTCTAGAGAAAGAAACTATGATTGTAATATCATGATTTTGGGCCTAGTCGGAATAGTGGTTTCGTGACCACAAAATCTGAGATAGAAATAATTATTTTATGATTATTTTGAGGTCTATGATATGATTGCATGATTGTGTGAAAATTTCATGAAGAAATTTTATGCATAAAGTGCTTAAATTGAAATTAGGGACTAAATCGAATAATTTGTAAAACTTGCATTCTAGAAGTTTCTAGTATGAAATTGTTTTGAAATATTAATTAAGAGGTCTTAGATAGAAATTTTACCAATTTCTAAGTCTATGGACAAAAACTGGACATGGATGGAATTTTTGGAAAGTTTAGTAGTAAGGGCATTTTGGTCATTTAGGGGTAAAATGAATTAAAATACAAAATTAAAAGCCAATTTTGCTCATCTTCAACCCCATGGCCGAATATAGCATGGAGAAACCATGGCTAGGGTTTTTCAAGCTTCCAAGCTCGATTGTAAGTCCGTTCTAGCCTCGTTTTTAATGATTTTTACGTTTTTAGAGTCCTGGTAGCTCGATTTAGCTTATGCTAGCAATAATTTAACCTAGGGTTTATATTTGGAAAAATACCCATAGGTGAAATTTGTGTATTTTGGTGTTTTATGATAGAATATGAGGTTTTAAATTATGTTAGACAACTTGTGCTACTCGGTTTTAAGCGAAAACTAGCAAAAGGGCTTAATCGGTAAAAATACCTAATTGTCATAAGTACATGTTAAAGTGAGAATTTGATGTTGCCATAGAAGGGAAAAATGATCAGCATGTCATAAAACATAAGAAAATAGGCTGAAGTTTAATTTACGAGCTTTGGGGCAAAAGTGTAAATATGCAAAAGTTTAGGGGCAAAATTGTAATTTTCCAAAATATGATTTTGGGTCAATTTGAATAATGTGAGTCCTAATTAGACTATATTTTAAATGGTATAGCAAGGAAAACTGAAATTCGGGCTAACATGGAAAAATACCAAGTTGTGGACGAAATGGTAAAAGTAGCCATTTTCGCATACGAGGTAAGTTCATGTGTAAATAATGTAGCATAATTGTTATTTTTAAGTTATTGATGTTAATTATATGATATGCTGATTTTTTTATCGTGAAATATTATGCTTTGTGGTTAATGTTGAGTAATATGCAAATTATGTTTACTACTTGATAAATATGAATTGCTACCGAGTATCGGTTCCGATTTTCCATGGAAGACGGCAATGTGAGATCGAGGAAAAAAGCTCGTTTGAACCTTAGGAATAGATTAGGATACAAGTGACATGTCACTAGGATGGTTGAGCATCCGAACTCATTGAGTTGAGTCCGAGTTCACTTATGGATGCGAATGTCCGAACTCGTTGAGTTGAGTCCGAGTTCGTGAAATGTAACTAGGCATCCGAACTCGTTGAGTTGAGTCCGAGTTCACTTATGGATGTGAACGCCCGAGCTCGTTGAGTTGAGTCCGAGTTCACTTAGGGGTGGGTTACATGATTTCTTGATTACATATGAGGCACTTATGTGCAAATTATCCGTGTATCCGAGTTGTATTCCGATGTGTTCAACGGGTGAAATTTCTAATGAAATGAAAGAACACTTAAGATGCAAGCGACGTTTTGGTAAGTGTTGTGAAATGGACACTTTGGACAGGTATGTTCTTAACCCTCGGGTTGATAATAGATACAACAACGATAAGGTAGTAAGATGATGAATGATGTTTAGAAATATGATATATGTTTCGGTGATACCATGCTAAAGTTGTTTGGTATATTTGTATTGTTATGTTACTTGTTATTTACATATGAACTTACTAAGCGTTTATGCTTACTCCCTCCTCTTTATTTACTGTAGTTTTGAACAAGCCAGCTCGGGAATCGGGACGGGTCGAAGGTTCGATCACACTATCCAAAGGACTTTTATCTGGGTAAATGGCTTGTAAAACTTAAGTATGGCATGTATAGCAATATATTTATTTTGTGTAAATAATTTTATGATATGACCATGATTGGTTGAGAAAATGTTTGATATTGATAAGTCATGGTGATGGTTAAATTTAGATCATGTTTGATATCATGGAAGTTTAATAGGTTATCTAGTTCATAACAATTCATGAAAAGATGAAATTTGCCTTAAAACAGAATATTGCTGCAGCAATGACATGAATTTGAAAAATCCCCAAAGGGGGGAGAGTTGTAACAGCCTAATTTTCAGTGGTATCGGGAATAGAGATTTGAGATCACTAAATCCGACGAGTGAGTTAAAAATTTAATAAATTAATACCTATGAGTCAAATGCGAATATAAAAGTATTTTTGAATTAGTGAATTTGGTGATTTAAAAGAATTAATTAGGTAAATTGGGTCGAGAATGAGGTACCGAGACCTCAACTTCATAAATCGAGCCATAAATATTTTTAGAAATATTTATGGAGTGTTGGTGAGGTAGTATTAAAATTTAGTCAGAAAATTTTTACGTTTGGGTGGTTAATTAAATAAAAAGGGTGTAAAAGTTGCTAGAAGGATTAAATAGCTCAATTGTCAAATGAGGAAGGACCTAAAGTGAAAATAGTCCTAAAGGAGATATTTTGGGCGGCAATAGCTGAGAAAAATCAGGAAATGGATGAAATACGGGCAAAATTGGAAAATTGCCAAAAATGGCTAAATAAAAATGGGACTAAATTGGAATATCTAGAATTCTCTTCATTTCTCTTCATATTCATCAGCTGAAAAACAGCCATGGAGGAGGGTTCAAGCTGGTTTTCATACTCTAGCTTCATGTAAGTTTAATTCTTGCTTTCTCCTTGAAATTTTTATGTTTTTGTGACTTTTACAACTAGGTCCACTTGTTGAATTCATTAGTTTTTGATTCTATGAAAGAAATTGAAAGTTGTTATGAATATGTGCTGGAAGTATATGATGATTTGGCATGGAATTAGAGCTTTAAATTATTTATATGCTGATTTTATTGAAAGAATTGAATAGAAAGTGAATGCTTGGGACCTAATTGTAAAAGAGTTTGAAGTTAAAGTTTCATATGGAAATTTTGAATTTCAAAAATTATGAAATTTTTATAGTAAGAAGGTATATGAGTGTAGTTTCAGAGAAAATTAGCGGATCTTAATTTGGAGTTCTATAGCTCAAGATAAAAACAATTTAGTGACTATGACACAGATGGATAGCTTGAATATTCACATAAGTAGATAATGAAAATTATGGATAATGTTACTTACAAGTGTGTTGTTTATACTAAGGATGTGGATGGAGAGGAGGAGGAGGAAAAATATACATATATATGAATGACTCGTGTATAAATTGATCACATGCTCTATTATAATCGATGAGTGTTGGATTAGAAATGATATAATGTTTTATTTGGAATATTTATTATGAAATTATGATTATCATTATAATACAAAAATTGAACTTGTGAGTTTATATGGCTAAATTTTAGTGATTATTTGTTAATTTTATGAATTTTATGATGAGTTATTTCATATGTATTGATGATAAAATCGTGAATAATGTAAAAGCATGAAAATTGAATAAATGATCAAATTGAGCATTTCAGTTTAGTGACAAGATGAATTGAAGGAAAAGACCATGGTTGGACCATGGAAACAAGTGATAAGTGATAGCTTCGGCTACACTTATCTGATCAAGGACAAATGAAAGTGATAAGTAATAACTTCGGCTACACTTATCTGATTAAGGACAAGTGAAAGTGATAAGTGATAGCTTCGGCTACACTTATCTGATCAATGGCAAATGACAACTGAAAAGTGGTAGCTTCAGCTACCTGATCAGTCAAAAGTGGTAGTTTCAGCTACAAGTGACAAGTGACAAGTGACAAGTGATTTCTGTATAAGACCATATCTAGGATATGGCATCGGTGTGATATATGCTACTGTATAAGACCATATCTGGGATATGACATCAGTGAGATATGTGATTACGTGTAAGACCATAGCTGGGCTATGGCATCATTATGTAAAGATGTGTAAGACCATAGTTGAACTATAGCATCGAAAAAAAAACGAAGTACTCAATTCCGTAAGATGTTCACTAATTTGAAGAAGTTTGGTAAGTATTACATGGAATTATGTGACATAAGAAAGTCGAGTCAGAGGTCCTACAACCCCTCCCCCTTACCAAAGTGGTACTTATAATGGAATTTCATGAGATTTGTATTGAATAAGTTTTCGGTTGAAAACCCAAAGAGTTCAGTGATAGAATAATTATAAGTATGATCAGAGATTGAAAATGAGCTGATAAGTAAAGTCAGAGCCAGTAAAGTATCGAATTGACATAAAGATTATTTGAGTTATGCACTGTCCCAGTTAGAAAAGGAATTCTCCTTGGTAAACCGAATTACTCAGGTGCAAGGTCGAGAAAAGTGTAAATCGAAATTTATTCAGAACTGGCCTTCTTTAGTGAATGGTTTAATATGAAATTTGTGACGGCAGAACTAGTTGGGGAAATGATAATTGAAATGTGAACTATCTGAGTGTGACAGTTATGACTGGACAGATTTAGCAGTCTCTTTTGAGATGTTCTATGTGTTTACCCGTTCTCAGAAATATTTCTATGGCTATTGATCTTCTGAAGAAATTCTTGTTATATGGGAATGTCTTTTAATCCTGGTGTTGGATGAAAGCATTGGTAGTCAGACTGGTTTATAATTTATATTGCTCTATTTCATCGGGTATTCTATTTCATTTCGTCTGATAAGAATTGATGAGAGAATACATATGATATTATGATTCTGTTTCTTCTACTTGATGCTTCATCTGATATATATGTATGGGAAGATATATTGATCTTGTTATATTTGATTTCAGTGGGATTAAATGATGTTTTCTTTTGGACTTTCTTTCTTTGAAGAATTATCGGGGTATTCTGTATTTTCTCTATGAATTTGGTTTTCGATTCTCCGGCATAGTATCGTATCTTGGGTTTCTTTATCCTGGATCTCTTTATTCTGGATTTCTTTATTCTGGGTTTCTCTATCTTGGATTTCTTTATTCGGTTTTCTTGTTATCTTTGTTCCATAATTTGTCAATTATGACTCATGTTCGAAGTACGTTCTTCAGCTCATGATAATCATGTCAAATATGACTATACTTCTAATTTGATCTTGGTAATGTGGTGATTTTAGTATTGGGATTTTTCCTAATTTCTATATAAGGATTTGACATCAGTAAAGGCATAGGTGATAAAAGCGCGAGTTTCAGTTGGTATGGTGAATTATTTATTTGAAAGATTTCATGTGACAATTATGTCAGGATTATTTTTCTCAAGTCTGATAATATAATTTCATTTTGTACAGATAAAAGAGTAAATAGTCTGAATGAGAAGTGTATATTTATTAGAAAGAGTTGGATATTAGTTAAAATCACTACGAATGATAAGGTTTTCGTCTTGTGAAAGCTGAAAAGTTTATTACATGTTGACAGAGTTCGGATAGATGAGAATATTGGAAACCGAAGCGTCTGAACTAGACTAGTCTACATTGAGTAAAGACTTCCTGACTTTCAGTAATGTACCGTTGTATGAATTGTGATGTGTTTCAAGACAGTGAGGTAATGTGATAGTTTAGAGCATTCGATGTTACATAAAATCTGAGTTGTTAAAGAGGTTAAAGCCGAACATTGTGATCTATCAAAATTATCCTTGCCAGTGTTGATATTGGGATGGAAATGAGAAGGATTATTCTTGAGGCCATATCAGAATTATTTCCATGGCGGAAAGAGGAAAATGTGATGTATCCTATTGTTAAATGTTTGTCAAGATCTATAAATCATATCGGTATTGAATGAATTCCTACTCATCAGATTCATGGAATTTCAGGTCTCTTTGATTGTTGGATTTCTTGGAATTTCGGTCTCCATTAAATCAAGTTGAGATCTGGGTTTTATGTCATGATATCATAGGAAACTGAGAAGGGTTGAAAATTTAAGAACAGTTGAGAATTGAGACTGTAAGCTTTTAGATCATATGAGAAATTGAAGAGATATATTGGAGGCACCGCCTGAGTGAAAGTTCTTCAGCACCGAATATGAAATTGAGGAATCTAAGTGAAGACCACTTTTCTGGTAAGATTTTCGGGGATGAAAATCCCTAAAGGGGGGGAGAGTTGTAATATTCTGATTTTGGGCCTAGTCAGAATAGTGGTTTCGTGACCACAAAATCTGAGATAGAAATAATTATTTTATGATTATTTTGAGGTCTATGATATTATTGCATGATTGTGTGAAAATTTCGTGAAGAAATTTTATGCATAAAGTGCTTAAATTGAAATTAGGGACTAAATCGAATAATTTGTAAAACTTGCATTCTAGAAGTTTCTAGTATGAAATTGTTTTGAAATATTAATTAGGAGGTCTTAGATAGAAATTTTACCAATTTCTAAGTCTATGGACAAAAATTGGGCATGGATGAAATTTTTGGAAAGTTTAGTAGTAAGGGCATTTTGGTCATTTAGGGGTAAAATGAATTAAAATACAAAATTAAAAGCCAATTTTGCTCATCTTCAACCCCATGGCCAAATATAGCAAGGAGAAACCATGGCTAGGGTTTTTCAAGCTTCCAAGCTCGATTGTAAGTCCGTTCTAGCCTCGTTTTTAATGATTTTTACGTTTTTGGAGTCTCGGTAGCTTGATTTAGCTTATGCTAGCAATAATTTAACCTAGGGTTTATATTTGGAAAAATACCCATAGGTGAAATTTGTGTATTTTGGTGTTTTATGATAGAATATGAGGTTTTAAATTATGTTAGATAACTTGTGCTACTCGGTTTTAAGCGAAAACTAGCAAAAGGGCTTAATCGGTAAAAATACCTAATAGTCATAAGTACATGTTAAAGTGAGAATTTGATGTTGCCATAGAAGGGAAAAATGATCAGCATGTGATAAAGCATAAGAAAATAGGCTGAAGTTTAATTTACGAGCTTTAGGGCAAAAGTGTAAATATGCAAAAGTTTAGGGGCAAAATTGTAATTTTTCTAAAATATGATTTTGGGTCAATTTGAATAATGTGAGTCCTAATTAGACTATATTTTAAATGATAGAGCAAGGAAAACTGAAATTCGGGCTAAAATGGAAAAATACCAAGTTGTGGACGAAATGGTAAAAGTAGCCATTTTCGCATACGAGGTAAGTTCATGTGTAAATAATGTAACATAATTGTTATTTTTAAGTTATTGATGTTAATTATATGATATGCTGATTTTTTTATCGTGAAATATTATGCTTTGTGGTTAATGTTGAGTAATATGCAAATTATGTTTACTACTTGATAAATATGAATTGCTACCGAGTATCGGTTCCGATATTCCATGGAAGACGGCAATGTGAGATCGAGGAAAAAAGCCCGTTTGAACCTTAGGAATAGATTAGGATACAAGTGACATGTCACTAGGATGGTTGAGCATCCGAACTCGTTGAGTTGAGTCCGAGTTCACTTATGGATGCGAATGTCCGAACTCGTGGAGTTGAGTCCGAGTTCGTGAAATGTAACTAGGCATCCGAACTCGTTGAGTTGAGTCCGAGTTCACTTATGGATGCGAACGCCCGAGCTCGTTGAGTTGAGTCAGAGTTCACTTAGGGGCGGGTTACATGATTTCTTGATTACATATGCGGCACTTATGTGAAAATTATCCGTGTATCCGAGTTGTATTCCGATGTGTTCAACGGGTGAAATTTCTAGTGAACTGAAAGAACACTTAAGATGCAAGCGACGTTTTGGTAAGTGTTGTGAAATGGACACTTTGGACAGGTATGTTCTTAACCCTCGGGTTGATAATAGATACAACAACGATAAGGTAGTAAGATGATGAATGATGTTTAGAAATATGATATATGTTTTTGTGATACCATGCTAAAGTTGTTTGGTATATTTGTATTGTTATGTTACTTGTTATTTACATATGAACTTACTAAGCATTTATGCTTACTCCCTCCTCTTTATTTACTGTAGTTTTGAACAAGCCAGCTCGGGAATCGGGACGGGTCGAAGGTTCGATCACACTATCCAAAGGACTTTTATCTGGGTAAATGGCTTGTAAAACTTAAGTATGGCATGTATAGCAATATATTTATTTTGTGTAAATAATTTTATGATATGACCATGATTGGTTGAGAAAATGTTTGATATTGATAAGTCATGGTGATGGTTAAATTTAGATCATGTTTGATATCATGGAAGTTTAATAGGTTATCTAGTTCATAACAATTCATGAAAAAATGAAATTTGCCTTAAAACAGAATATTGCTGCAACAATGACATGAATTTGAAAAATCACTAAAAATAGTATAAATGGAATTAAATGATGAGCAAGTTATGAAATTGAATCTTAATGAGTCTATTTTCATATGGATAAAAAAACAGGCATATAAATTATACTTTATGATATATTTGAAACCTTGTGAAACAGGGCCAGAGTGATTTCTGGATCCTCTGTTCTGACTTTAAAATTTCATAATAAATTGTACAAAAATAATTAGAAGTCATTCTTTATATGTACAGATTCCTTATTGTGTCTAGTTTTAAGAGAAAGAAACCTTGTAGTCATTGAAATTCTGTATAGAGAGATATCTAATTCGTAATACACAGATGTTAGAGTAGTCAAACCCTGAAACAGGGGAGACTTTAACTAATAAACTGTACTAATTGACCCAACCAAAAATTCTATAAAAATATTAGTAAATAGATATATGAGTATAGATTTAGGGAAAATTTATAGATCTTGATTTCGAGTTTCGTAACTCGATATATGATTTTTCTTGTAACTGTGATACGAGTAGCTAGAAAGCTGTGAATGTAGAAACAAAAGATTTGAAGTTCTTAATTTGATAAATTATGTTCGGTAACTCCTCAAGCTCGACTCCGGCAACGGTTTCGGGCATGGGGGTGTTACAATGATGCTTTTCGTCAACACTTTGAAAGCCCCGTTCATTACCCATATGTTGGAAAGCACTACCCTGAGCTTCTCAGACATAATAATGTCTCGCGAGATGATTGAAAATGCAATCAGGAGCGGGAAGATAGACGCAGGAGAAAGTGCCAAGAGGTCAACCCCAAAGAGAAATAAAAGTGAAGTGAATAATGTGAGCAAAGGGTATTCCAAATTGGTCAAAGTAGGCCAGCCGATGACTGTAACCACTAGTTATCAAGGCTCTTCAAGGCAGGAATCTAACTCGAGGTTGAATACAGAAAGGCTCCGGTTTACACCTATCCCAATGTCATATAAGGAGTTGTATCAGAATCTCTTTGATGTACATGTGGTGTCTCCGTTCTACTCGGAACCCATGCAACCTCCATTCCCAAAATGGTAAAATAAGAATGCTCAATACGAGTACCACGTGGGAATAACGGGACACTCAATCGAAAACTGCACTACATTTAAAAAGTTGGTCGAAAGGTTCATTGAAATGAGAGTTGTGAAGTTTGACGATTCCTGAGAACCAAATCGCTCCGACAATGCAGTAAATGCGATTTGAAAGTGGGGGCAAAAGAGTTTCAATGCCTTGAACAAGTCAAAAGCCTAGAAGGAATATCGAGGAATTTGAATGATATATCCGAAGAGGGAACCGAGGGATAAAAGTCTCCAAACCTTTGCATACTTGGGAGTGTTTTGAACAATGGGACTATGGAAGATATCCCTGTATTTTTAGAGCTAATCTAGAGTAATATTCAAAATACGCTTATTAGCCTAGAAGTAATAAGAATCTTTTTGTGAAATAGACTGGTGTTCAAAATTTTTATTTCAATAAAATGCATCTTTTTGAACAAATATTCTTCTTTGGACTTTCTTTCAAAAATTCATTTATTCTTCATTCATAATCATACCATACAAATAATCATCTTTAGAATCATTTATTCTTTGGAATATGCCTTTAGTAAGTCTCCAGATATCAATGACGTGAGCGACGCTGTCACTGACTCCGAGTCTCCTTTTGCGCGAAATATTGGCCTAAAGGGATCTCATCACTTTGAAGATGACAGAGATGGTAACCTATCTTCAGATTTGTTAAGGATGGTAGAACAAGATATCCTACCTTACAAAGAGTCAAGGAACAGTAGGCCTAACAGAAGAGAAAAAAGCAAGAATCGAAGCCTGTGTCACCACAAAGACAAAGTGAAGCGTCCATATCAAGATATACCTGGGCTACTAAGACCTGCGGATGCTGTTAAAAGAGGTCCCTAAGCATGTCAGAAGGACACATACTAATGGCCGGGCTAATCATGAGATTCGAATTCTATTGGTCCAACATAGAAGGGAATTACATCAGTTATGCCGTAAATGCCAAATTCATGGAGACAAGATTCATTTGCCCTTTCATTTCTTCTAGACTTTCTCTATGTGGGGCATAGAGGTTATGGGCCGATCTCGTTGAAAGCTTCTAGCAGGCATCAATTACTTCGCCAAGAGGGTAAAAGTCACTTCATACGCCAATGTTACTAAGTCGATAGTCATCAAACTCCAAAAAAAAAAAGGTGCCAACAAAAATATAAAAAGGATCATGTCTAACACAACTGCACAATGTCAAAAGTTTATTGTCTGTTCAAATATTAGGTGCCATATCGCAGTGCAGCAAAGGCAAAAAAAAAGTAAAAAAGTAAAAAAAAACAAAAAGGATCGTAGAAGATAACCGAGACTTGTAAAAATTGGCATAAAGAAGTTACTATTTACCCTCTATCCTTATCAAACGCCTGCTAGGACCTTAGCTGGGGCAACACTTTGCTCATTGGTTTATGGGATAGAATCGGTTTTGAAGATGAGATTCCTTTTCTCCGAGTCTTGTTAGTGCTGAAGTTGGATAAGGCAGAATGGATCCAATCCTGATAGGATCAATTGAATTTGAAGAGAGAGGGTCGAAAGCTATTTGTCGAGGTCCAATGCACCGGAAATGACTGATGCAAGCTTACGATAAAGAGGTTTATCCTAGAGAATTCCACGAGGGGAACTTGATATTGAAGAAGATCCTTCCTATACAAAAGGACTTCAGATAAAAGTGGATGCCAAACTGGGAAGGACCTTATGTAGTAAAGAAGGCTAGTTCTGGAGGGGCATTGATATTGACTGAAATGGATGGTAAAGATTTGCCCAAATCGGTGAATGCAAATCCAGTCAAGGAGTATTCTACCTAAAAGGAAAGAGGCCAAGGTGATAACCCGCAAATGGCGCCTTAAAAAAAAGAGAAAAAAAGCAGAGGGCATAGCGAAAACCCAAAAAGGGCGTCTTGAGACCAAAGGGGATTCGAGTTGAAAACCGGAAAATGGTAGCTCGAATTTGGATCAAAATGGGGCATATAGCAGTCTTGCTATGCCTGAATTAACAATGAAGAAGATGTTACATCTTGGGGCATCAACAAGAGTACTCTAGATCCCCTAAACACATATTGAGCTCAAAAAAGGGGTCCTCAAGAAATTCGTACAGAGATACTCATGCTGCGATATCTGGGGCACCTATTTTCCTTTTATTCACTTCGTATTCCAACAATATTTGCTTTCTGTGATTAATCTATTCCTTTCAAATTTTGTTTCTGATGAATTTCAGTTCTATCTATTGTTACGACCTTTTTCAAGCATTTGCATTGAAATAACAATTAATGGACTAATAATACTTTCACAAAAGGAGTTCTGCATATTACTCTAGAAGCTTCTAAATAATACAAGAACCTGAAACAGGACTATTTTTAGAACTTACCAAGCCTAAGGGTTGGAAATATTGGAGAAAAATGATTATCTCTTTGGACTTTTTATTGGTTTAACAAAAAGACAAGACGTTTCGTCGACGATACAACTTCGACAAATAACGAGCAATGCCAACCCAAGTGTAAAAGGGGATCATTCTCGGGAAAAGAAAAATGATACTCTGCATTCATACAGATATCAGACATATACATCTGGTCATTACACTCAGGGAATGGTGTAACAAATTAATCGATTGAAGATGATACAAATCCTATACCTCTGAGTTGCAGCAGAATGAATGGATGAAACCAAATGTTATTCCCTTGAAGTTTCAGTGGGAGGTACAAACTTTATGTCCCAGAAGGTATAGTAGAAGGGACTCTACAATTACAGCAGAGCAAGCTTGCTGAACAGAATGTGATTGTTTCTTAGGGTTTTTTGTCAAGAATACCAGCCGAACAAGATGGCAGCATAATACGTCAGTGATAATGCCCTGATGAACAACGAGCGATGATACCTTAAGCAATTTAAAAAAAGATCATTTTTATTTCTGCATTCATATATCATTCATAATACATCTAGTTAGACGCATTTGATTCATTTCGATCGTAGCATTCTAATTATTTGACACAAGCATCACATCTAGTTAGGAGCATTTGATTCATTTTGATCATAGCATCCTAATTATTTTGCATAATCATAGATTCATGAAACCGATTCTATAGATCA